>NW_026648104.1:37500-46326 GCF_950295315.1 Erinaceus europaeus | reverse complement strand
TTAAGAGTAAATCTGGGAACCAGAAGTGATTTTGCTTAACAAAATTGGTAAAGAGGATGTGAAAGACACCTACTGGGTGGTTTCTTTACTATATGGACTCTAGAGAAATGAAACACAGGAACTTGAAAACAAACAAACAGGAAAAAAAAAAAAAGAGTCCAGAAGTAAACGGTCTCTGAAAACTGAGAACTCTGGTGGTTATCACTGGGGGGAGAGGACACGGAACTTGGGGGCTGGTGCAGTGTGGGACTGTATTCTGTGGCCTTATAATCTTGTCAGCCACTAGGAAATCAGAGTGGGGGAGAGGGAGAGAGAGAGAGTCTGGAGCCCCCCTTCTTCCTGCCCCTACCCCAGGCCACCTCTCTCCCAGCCCCACCCTCCCACACTGAGTTGTGCACACACAGTCCCCACACTCAGCACACCAGCACCCGTCTGCCCCCTCATATTTAAATTATTTTTTATCGTTTTTTTGGAGAGGTAATGATTTCCAGGACAGTTGTTGGCATGGGTACAGTTCCTCTTCCTCGTCTCCCTGTGACGGGCGTCTGCAACATGCTCTCACCCCAATGTGGATGCTTTCCCTCCATCCTGCACCAATTTCTTTCTTTCTTTTTTTTCTTTGCCCCCCCCTTTTGTTGCCCTTGTTTTATTGTTGTAATTAGTGATGTCATCATTGTTGGATAGGACAGAGAGAAATGGAGAGAGGAGGGGAAGACAGAGAGGGGAGAGAAAGACAGACACCTGCAGACCTGCTTCACCGTCTGTGAAGCGACTCCCCTGCAGGTGGGGAGCCGGGAGCTCGAACCAGAATCCTTACGCTATACCCCCAGCCTTGCGCTTCGTGCCATGTGCGCTTAACCCACTGTGTTACCACCCAACCCCCATCCTGCACCAATTTCTTTCTTTCTTTTTTTAAATGTTCATAGCTTTTTTCTCTTTACTGGGAAGATTAATGGTTTACAGATGACAGTAAAATACAGTAGTTGGTCCATGCCTCACATGTCTCAGTTTTCCACACGACACTCTAACCCCCGCCTAAGTCTTCCTCCTCTGCTCTGCCATCATGTTCCAGGACCTGAACCCTCTCCCTCCCGTCCCTGAGTCCTTGACTTTGGATTCTAACCCCATTTCTTCCCTTTCTCTGCTCCATGCTGCCTCTTTGCCCCTCCTCGCAGGGCCCCTTCCTGGCTGCTCCCCCCTCCGGCTCTGCTGGCCTCCAGAAGGCCTTCTTTTCCTTCCAGCGGTTCTTGTCGTGACTTGTGCTTCTCTGTCAACTTGACTCTGTCCTCTTGGCCTCAGAGAGGATGGGGTGGGGGCAGTGGAGACATCTGTTCTGTGTCCCACAGTGCTCCCAGCACAGGGCCTCCGATGCCCCCTGCCTCCCCTCTGAGACCACTGAAACGCTTCCTCCAGAGCCGCCTCTCTGGGGAAGGTGCTGGTTGAAGGCTGGATGGATGGAGAGCAGGGCTGCCACTGTGCTGGGGTCTCAGGTTGCCAGGAAATTGTGAGGAGCCTCACAAAGCTTATTAAGCCAGCTCCCCTGCTCCACCCTGCATCCCTGATACTGTGGCCTATCTACATAATCATTGTTTTGCCTGAAAGACCCCCACCCATTCCATTCCTTTGATCTATCTTCTTTCTACCCTCCCTGCCTCCAGGGTATTATTAATCCCACCAGTTAAAACCCTCGCAATAGTTGCTAAGGAAGTTCCTACCTTTCCAGCTCCTTTTGCCTTTCTCCGCCCCTTTCCTAGCCATTTCCGTTTTTGACTTCCGGGTCTGTCCTTTAAAAGCTGTGACTCTCTGATCAATAAAGACATTGCATTGTCTCACCATGTGTTTGGTTCCTGAGTCATCTCCCTCGCGTAGCTGAGTGAGTAGCAGCCCAGGCTGGCTCCGGTCACGTTTTCTTCAACCCAGAGAGTATGCACCCAGGAAGAGGCACCCTCACGCTAGCCCAGCAGTGGATGAGTTCCACAAACTGCAGGGTTTAAATTGAAGAAAGGCAGTCGCTCCCTCCGCTCTGGAGGCTGGAATACCTGGGTGAGCCGCTGCCTTTGCCTCTCCCTGACTTCACGGCCCACTCACTGCCAGCCTTTGGCTTTCCTCGCTCGCTGCCTCAGCCCTCCAACCTCGGCCTGTCTCCATGTGGCCTCCCCTCCTGTGACCACATCTCTTCTCTGCCTCCCAGGAGGACACCAGTCATACTGGATTCGGATGATCCCACCCCCTCCAGGACCCCACCCTCCTTCTCTCTGCAATACCCCAAATAAGGTCACATTCTGAGCTTCCAGGAAGGATGTTGCCCAGACAGATGGACACACACCTGGCTTCTGGTGTCCCTGGGCTCCTGCCCGTGAGCAGCCCTGATGGGATGTAAGTGGCCATGGTGCTTTTTGACCCACTAAGAAGAATGAAGCATCAGTGTCCTGCTCGGTGGCAGCGCCCCTCCTTCCTTCCTCCCTCTTCCACTTCTCTAATGCTGTGGCTTCCAGAACCCCAGTGCAGGTCAGCAGATGTCACCGCCCCCACAGACCAAAGCGAGAGCTGCTGAGCACGCCCCCACACCCTGTATGCTGTCCGGTGTGAAGCCACAGTCACCCCACCCTCAAATGTGGGAGTAGTCGGTTCCCCAAAGCACCCAGAGTGGGGACACTGTGGAGGCCGAGCTGGCCGAGGCTTGGTGCCAGTACCAGCACTCCCCTGCAGGTGCCTGGCTGGGCTGTGGTGCCTCTGTTCAGGAAGTCAAAGTGTGTGCAGATGCCCAGGTTCAAGTCCCCATCCCCATGTGCAAGAGGGAAGCTTCATGGGCAGTGAAGCAGGACTGCAGGTCTCTCTCTCTCTCTGTCTCTGTCTCTCTCTCTCTCCCTCCCTTTCAATTTCTATGTCTCTGTCCAAAATAATAAATCAATCAGTACTTCTCAAAGAGATGGAACAGAATGACCCCAAGAATGGACAAGAATTAGCATCAGACTGGCCTCGCCCTCCAGAAAGTAAACACCAAGGCTCATGCTGCATTCTCTTCGCCCCCTGGAAGCTTCTTCTGGGATCATCTGGACCCTCGGAGAAGCAAGAGCAAAGATCAGCACTGACACAGCAATGCAGAGAGAGGGCAGGGAGGTGGAGGGGGCTGGGAAGCCTCACACCACGAGGTGGCGCAGCCCCTGCCTGCAAGCCCCCTCAAGAGCAGAGCACTGGGGGTCCCAGGCGGTGGCACACGTGTTTAAGTGCTCACATCACAGCGCACAAGGACCCGGGTTCAAACCCCCACTCCCCACCTGCAGGTTTCACCAGTGGTAAAGCAGGGCTGCGGGTATCTTTCTGTCTCTGTCCCTCTCTATCTCCTTCTCCCCTCTCAACTTCTCCCTGTCTCTACCCAATAATTAAATGAATAACTAGATCAGGATACTGTCAGCAGGAGTCCTGGGTCAAAACTGCCTTTGGGAGGGGACCTGCCTTTGCCTCCCTGCAGTGCTGGGCAGGACTGGGAGGGCCTTGTGGGAAGTACGACCTCCGACCTCCGCTCACTCCATCCAGACGCAGCTTCTGGGTTCAGAGCCTGGGATGTCAGCTCACCCCAGGGCGGCAGTCACAGGGGTCACCCAGCAGTTGGAATGAGCAGCGTCGGGTCCTCTCCCAGCCTGGCCATCGGCCGGGCTCCTCAGGCAGGTGCAGAGGGGAGGATCACACTAGGCCACTTCTCCAGCTGGGAGACAGGGAGTGCAGGACCCCCCACCCAGGCCACCTGAGGCACTGGGACGCCAGTGAAGGCAAGATGTCCTCACTGGAAAGCCAACCCTGAATCATTTTCAACACAAAAACCCACTTACTTTTTTTATTAAAAAATGATTAGTCATTTAGTAATGATGAACAAGACTGTAAGATCACAGGGGCACAGTTCCACACAGTTCCCACCACCAGAATTCCCTGTCCCCTCCCTTCCATAGGAAGCTTCCCTATTCTTTATCCCTCTGGGAGTGTGGACCCAAATTCTTTATGGGGAGCGGAAGGTGGGAGTTCTAGCTTCTGTAACTGCTTCTCTGCTGGACATGGGTGTTGGCAGGTGGATCCACACCCCCAGCCTGTTTCCATCTTTCCCTGGTGGGGCAGGGCTCTGGGGAGGGGGGGGGGTTTCAGGACACACAGGTGAGGGCGTCTGCCCAGGGAAGTCAGGATGGTGTCATGGTAGCATCAGCAACTTGCTGGCCGAAAGGCGGTAAGATATAAAGCAGGACAAATTGTTTAATAAAAAGGAGCCCAAAGGTAGGAATAGAGCAGATGAAATTAGGGGTCTTGGTGTGAGGAGAGGCTAGGAAGTCTATTTTAGGTGTGTTCTAAGGGACCCATGACTTTACTCATTTTTGCCTGAGCCTGGCAGCTCACCTGCAGGTGGACTAAAGTATCGGCCCCATCCTCCCTTTGGAGACAGCTGGGGGCGGGTGGCACAGTGCTTTCTCAGTCAGTTACCCCCCCACCCATAAGATTCGAGGGTTGACAGTATTTTTGTCCCCCCCCCCCAAATTTCACATTCTGACTTCCCCTGGAGACTGACAGTGTCACACTGGCTGGTGTGTCATGGGGTTTGGCTCCAGGGCTCTGTTTTCAGCTCCTAAGAGGTTGAGGCTTGAAGTGGAGGAGGAGCGTGGGTGTGGTGACATGAGCAGATGAGGAGCCCTGGGACCCAAGCTGCTTCCTGCCCATAGGGCGTAGGGCGTAGTGTGTAGGCTGTAGTGTGTAGGGCGTAGGGCGTAGTGTGTAGGCTGTAGTGTGTAGGGCGTAGGGCGTAGTGTGTAGGGTGTAGTGTGTAGGGCGTAGGGCGTACTGTGTAGGCTGTAGTGTGTAGGGCGTAGGGCGTAGTGTGTAGGCTGTAGTGTGTAGGCTGTAGGGCATAGTGTGTAGGGTGTAGTGTGTAGGCTGTAGGGCATAGTGTGTAGGGCGTAGTGTGTAGGCTGTAGTGTGTAGGGCGTAGGGCGTAGTGTGTAGGCTGTAGTGTGTAGGGCGTAGTGTGTAGGCTGTAGTGTGTAGGGCGTAGGGCGTAGTGTGTAGGCTGTAGTGTGTAGGCTGTAGGGTGTAGTGTGTAGGGCGTAGGGCGTAGTGTGTAGGGTGTAGTGTGTAGGGCGTAGGGCGTAGTGTGTAGGCTGTCGTGTGTTGGCTGTAGGGCGTAGTGTGTAGGCTGTAGTGTGTAGGGCGTAGGGCGTAGTGTGTAGGCTGTAGTGTGTAGGGCGTAGGGCGTAGTGTGTAGGCTGTAGTGTGTAGGGTGTAGGGCGTAGTGTGTAGGCTGTAGTGTGTAGGGTGTAGGGCGTAGTGTGTAGGGTGTAGTGTGTAGGGCGTAGGGCGTAGTGTGTAGGCTGTAGTGTGTAGGGCGTAGGGCGTAGTGTGTAGGCTGTAGTGTGTAGGGTGTAGGGCGTAGTGTGTAGGCTGTCGTGTGTTGGCTGTAGGGCGTAGTGTGTAGGCTGTAGTGTGTAGGGAGTAGGGTGTAGTGTGTAGGCTGTAGTGTGTAGGGCGTAGTGTGTAGGGTTTAGGGCATAGGGCGTAGGGCCCTGGGCCAGCTAGGAGCTGCTTCCCTCACACACAGAGGCTGGGCTCACTGCTTCTCCACACGTCACCCACAGTCTCTGTCTGCTTCACCTTCCAGGGTGACTCATATCCACCATATCTGGCTCCATGACAGCATATCTCACCACACTGCAAAGCTTCCTTCCTTCCTTCCTTTACTCTTTTCTTCCTTCCTTCCTTCCTTCCTTCCTTCCTTCCTTCCTTCCCTCCTTCCTTCCTTCCCTCCTTCCTTCCCTCCCTCCCTCCTTCCTTCCTTCCCTCCTTCCTCCCTTCCTTCCTTCTTTCCTTCCCTCCTTCCTTCCTTCCCTCCTTCCTCCCTTCCTTCCTTCCCTCCCTCCTTCCTTCCTTCCCTCCTTCCTCCCTTCCTTCCTTCCCTCCCTCCTTCCTTCCTTCCCTCCTTCCTCCCTTCCTTCCTTCCTTCCTTCCTTCCCTCCTTCCTCCCTTCCCTCCTTCCTCCCTTCCTTCCTTCCTTCCCTCCTTCCTTCCTTCCCTCCTTCCTCCCTTCCTTCCTTCCTTCCCTCCTTCCTTCCTTCCCTCCTTCCTTCCTTCCCTCCTTCCTTTACTCCTTCCTTCGTTCCTTCCTTCCTTCTTTCCTTCCTTCCTTCCTTTCTTTCAACGGGTAATCTTTCAAAAACTGGTCTAGGATCATGTTTCTCTTTCTCTCTCAACAACCCCCAGGGGGGCAAACACCTCAGAGGGTGAATCACAACCCCCCACTGCACCCCCACCGCCACTCTCCCCCTACACACACACACACACACACACACACACACACACACACGGGTCTCACTATTCTCTGAAAATCAAGGCACTTCCTTCTTCCCTCTGGGAAGGCTCATTCCTGGTATCGGAATGTCTGGATTTTCCTTAAGTATTCCCTGATAGGACCCTGACAGTTCCTCTAGTTTTATGAGGGTTGATGCCCTGGGGGTGGGGGCTGGATGTTTGCAACCAGAAAGCTAGTCAATTTTTTGTTTGATTGATTGATTTCATTTGCATAGAGATAGCAATTGAGAGGGAAGGGGAGACAGAGGAGGTGGGAGAGGGGCTGGGTGGTGGTGCACCTGATTGAGCACTCGTTACAATGCTCAAGGACCCGGGTTTGAGCCCCCTGTCCCCACCTGTAGGAGGAAAGCTTTGCGAGCAGTGAAGCAGGGCTGCAGGGGTCTCTCTGCCCCTCTCCCTCTTTTTTTTGGCCTCCAATAAAATGGGGTTATTGCTGGGGCTCAGTGCCTGCACCATGAATCCACTGCTCCTGGAGGCCATGTTTTCCCATTTTATTGCCCTTTTTGTTGTTGTTATTGTTGGATAGGACAGAGAGAAATGGAGAGAGGAGGGGAAGACAGAGAGGGAGAGAAAGACAGACACCTGCAGCCCTGCTTCACCGCCTGTGAAGCGACTCCCCTGCAGGTGGGGAGCCGGGGGCTCGAACCGGGATCCTTGAGCTATACCCCCACCTTCCTGGGTCTCCGAGGCGCAGATGGTAGACGGCGGGGCCCGGCCTCCTGAGTCCTTGGCCAGCCCCTCCCAGCACCTTGCTGTATGTCTCCGCATATCCTCTCGGCCCCTTTCTCGGCAGGACCTCGGCTACACACCCGAACTATCTGGAGTCTGTGTGCTTTGGGATCTGAAGTCTCTTGTTGAAAATTATGTTGGCAAGATACCGTCTCTGTCTCCATCCCATTTCTTCTCTCTCTACTACTGTGCGCCGTGACTGTTGGGTCATTTTTATTGGGGGGACCAGGTGGTGGCACACCTGGTTAAATACACACATCACAGTGTACAAGGACCTGGGTTCAAGCCCCTGGTCCCCACCTGCGGGGAGAAAGTTACATAAGTGGTGAAACAGGGCTGCAGGTGTCTCTCAGTCTCTCTCCCTCTCTGTTTCCCCCTCCCCCTCTCAATTTCTCTCTATCCAATAACAAATCAATCAAAAAAATAACAAGAGGAGTTTCCGCCTTCCTTTTTCTTGCTTGTAGTACCTCACGGTTAGAAGGTTTTGTGTCGTATCCAGTCCAAGATAACAGGTATTTCGGGAGTCGGGTGGTATACAGCGGGTTAAGCGCATGTGGCGCAAAGCGCAAGGATGGGCGTAAGGATCCCAGTTCGAGCCCCCAGCTCCCCACCTGCAGGGGAGTCGCTTCACAGGTGGTGAAGCAGGTCTGCAGGTGTCTGTCTTTCTCTCCCCCTCTCTGTTTTCCCCTCCTCTCTCCATTTCTCTTTGTCTTATCCAACAACAGTGTCAATAACAACAACAACAAAAAGACAACAAGGGCAACAATAGGGAAAATAAATAATTTTTTTTTTTAAGTTTAAAAAAAACAACAGGCATTTGGGTGATCTTTGCTTGGGGGCTATGCGGCCTGGTGCTTCAGGTTAAACACCCGGCATAGACAGGCCTGTTGGCGGTATCTCCTTGGAGTGGAACTGCTGACTCACAGAGAGGCCAGCAGCCTCACAGACAGTGCACTCCACCTCCCACAGTTTCCAGAAGGTGGCCTCGGCTGTTAGACTGGACTACAACGTGTGCGTGTTCGCCCATACTGATAGGGAGATGGATGAATGTGTCTGATTCACAGGGTCTCTAAACTGCAGACCCACGAGCGACTCCAGAGGCGCCCTAAAGTCCCTGATGTCCACGTACAGTCAGGGTGCTTGTATAAAGTTCAAACACAGAAGAAAGTATAACTAATTAAAAATTTTATGTCAGTTCACTGGGCAGATGACCTCACTGACATACCCCAGCTCTCCAGACCCCTGCCCCACTAGGGAAAGATGGAAACAGGCTGCCAGTGACCATGTCCAGTGGAGAAGCAATTACAGAAGCCGGACAAGGGCAACAAAAGGGAATAAATAAATGAATATTAAAAAGAGAGAGAGAAATCCTGGTTCTTAAATGGGATGGTGGAGTTGCAGGCTTTTAATGTGATGCTTCCCAGTTTACACACACACAATATGTTTGCATGTATCAAATATTTCATAATTTCTTTAGAAAAATCATCTTAAAAGCAAGAAGACATCTGGTGATTCTGAAAGCAAGGGCTAGGGAGGCCTTTCCTTTTCTGTTTCGGTATTTTTACCATTTAAATCCTTTAAGGTAAATAGGATATAGTCTGTATTTGGGGAGAGAGACTAATAAAGTGTAAAGATAGAAAGAAAACTAAAATTCAAACCACTACGTTGGTGACTCATATGAAAAACTGCAAGCAACGCCCAGGCCCAACCAGCAGCAGCAGGAGGCTGGTGTCCCAGGGGCCGGGTGGGGAGGGT
>NW_026648104.1:0-32500 GCF_950295315.1 Erinaceus europaeus | reverse complement strand
TGGTGAAGCAGCAGGGCTGCGGGTGTCTCTCTGTCTCTTTATCTCCCCTCCCTTCGCAATTTCTCTGTCTTTACCCAATAATATATATATATATATATATATAAATACTAAAAATCTATTTGAAAATAAATTTGAAAAATAATGGACAGGCCTGTGCCCTTCAGGAATGTGGGGAGAGTGGTCTCTGCATCAGCCACTTGGCTGGAAGGCCTCCGCCTCCTTTCTTTTTACTTTTTACCTTCTTTTTAACTTCCTTTTACTGCCTTCGTTTCTTTTTACTTCTTTGCATCTTTTGGATTAAATGTCAAACGTGTAAAAATAAAAAAGTCGAACGCGTATCGCGTTTGTTTTCCTTAAAGAGAGGAAGCAGAGACTCCAGGTGACTTGAGTCAGCCCTTCGGCTGATGGTACCGAGGGAACAGAAGATGGTGCAGGCGTCTTTGCGGCTCTCTGCTGTGCAGACAGCCTGGGGGAGCCGGGCCAGGGCCAGCAGGCAGCCCCCCTTCCCTGTGGGCGTGCGGGCCGCCACGTGGGGCCCGCGGCAGGCACAGGGCTCCGGCGGGGCCTTCTGTGCGGCGGGAGAGCCAGGGTGTGGGGCTGCGGCAGGTAGCCCCCGTGGACACAGTGCCATCAGGGTGCTCGGACCTGGGCTTGGCCTGGGCGGCTTTCCAGGACAGTGAGGACACACAGGCCCCCTCTGAGCACCAGGGAAGGGCCTTCCGCTCAGCTGCTTCCTCCACTCACGGGACCACTGGCCACTGGAACCGGGGCAAGGGCAGCCCACGGTGCAGGAAGCAGGTCCAGAGGTCCCAGGCTTTCCTGGCTTGCTCTAGGCACCAGCAGGAGGGAGGGAACCCACGGAAACCCGGTTCCTGATTCCTCATCCATCCACTTGGCTGAAATATAAAGATTCTTTTCAGAGCTCTCCCTGAAGTGGCCCTCCAGCTGGGACACACAGATCATTGTGTGCAGGGACCTTTCTCTGGAGCCAGGCAGAAGCCACAGAAAGGCCCTTTCAGCTGATGGCGAAATAAGGAGAGCTCTGTCCACGGACAGCGGCTCTTGGCCTCACGGGCGTCTGGCGGTTCCTGGGCTGTCTGAGCACTGCTCACTGCTTGGCTCTGTCAGATCACAGCTTCTGAAATACCTTAGTCAGCTACTCTTTGACACACGTATGAAAACATGCAAGTATACACGCAAACACATTCCTAAGTCCAATGCCATTACACACCCACACACGTGCATATTTCTAGGTGGTCACACTCTTGACTGGCAAGATATGTGATCTGGGCCAGATGTCTGATACCAGGAAATGGAGCAAGATCTGGGGCTTCAACCCGGCTCCTTGCGCTTGGTAAGACGTGAACTCAATTGGTTATGCCTTCACCTTGCCCAATTTTTAAAAATATTTACTTACTTATTTCAGTGAGAGAGAGACAGAGAGAAAATGACCAGAGTCCTGCTTAGCTTTGGCTGATGATGGTGCTGGGGACTGAGCCTGGACCCTCAGAGCGTCGGGCAGCTGAGTCTTTCTCACCATTATGCTCTCTCTCCATGGCTCTTTATTATTATTATTATTTATTTATTCCCTTTTGTTGCCCTTGTAGTTATTGTTGATGTTGTTGTTGTTGGATAGGACAGAGAGAAATGGAGAGAGGAGAGGAAGACAGAGGGGGAAAGAAAGATAGACACCTGCAGACCTGCTTCACCGCTTGTGAAGCGAATACCTTGCAGGTGGGGATCCAGGGGCTCGAACCGGATCCTTCCGCTGGTCCTTGCTTAGCACCACGTGCGCTTAACCCACCGTGCTACCGCCCGACTCCCTGCTTTTATTTATTTATTTATTTTTTAAGGCCTGTACTAAATAACCACAGCTGTGACTCTATGTTGGGCATAGAATTTGAAAGCAGGGGCCTGACAGTAGTGCAGCGGGTTAAGCGCACGTGACACAAAGTACAAGGACCGGCATAAGGATCCCGGTTCGAGCCCCCGGCTCCCCACCTGCAAGGGAGTCGCTTCATAGGCGGTGAAGCAGGTCTGCAGGTATCTGTCTTTCTCTCCCCCCTCTCCATTTCTCTCTGTCCTATCCAACAACAACGACAGCAATAACAACAACAATGATAAACAACAAGGGCAACAAAAGGAAATAAATAGCCTCCAGGAGCAGTGGATTTGTAGTGCAGGCACCGAGCCCCAGCAATAACCCTGGAGATAAAAAAAAAAAAAAATAAAAAATAAAGAATTTGAAATCACTTCTGTCTTTTAAGTGTTAAACATCGGGAAAACATCTGTTGGCCTTCCAGTCACGTCTAGCACTTTGTAAGCAACCTTCCGCAGCATTCTAGGAATAGTCCATGGTTAGTGGCACATGGGACGCCATCTTTATAAGCTTAAGTGTCCAGGACTTAGGGTGGCTCAAGTGTGGACATGACATGCTGCAGCTGCTTCTAGAACAGTCTGCAGCTTCTGAACAATCCAGGAAAGCCAAGAGAGGGCATGGGTGTGGGACAAAAGCAGGAGGGGACCAAGGATCATGGGTCCAGGTGGCTACCAAGTTAGGATTATCAGAGAAGAATCTTCAAGATGGGGAGTCGGGCTGTAGCGCAGTGGGATAAGCGCAGGTGGCGCAAAGCACAAGGACCGGCATAAGGATCCTGGTTCGAACCCCCAGCTCCCCACCTGCAGGGGAGTCGCTTCACAGGCGGTGAAGCAGGTCTGCAGGTGTCTGTCTTTCTCTCCTCCTCTCTGTTTTCCTCTCCTCTCTCCATTTCTCTCTGTCCTATCCAACAACGACAACAACAATAATAACTACAACAATAAAAAAAACAACAAGGGCAACAAAAGGGAATAAATAAATAAAATAAATATAAAAAAATTAAAAAAAAAAAAAAGAATCTTCAAGACGCCCCTGGTTGGAGTTCTTGGTCCCTGCACTTGGGTCCTGGCTGTTAGGCCGGAACATACAGGAAGCTGGCTCTGGCCTTGCTTGACTTTGCTCAGGGACGGACACTCATTTCTGCACCTGGCCAACAGCTCCAGCAATGCCTGAGGGCCACACCCTTCCTTTCTGATAGGCGTCCTTTCCTTTTGTGTACCTGAGGCCGTTGTCACGGTGCCGGGGCTTGGACTCGAAACTGGCGGTTCTCGAGTGTGACCCTGAGCCGGCAGCATCAGTACCACCTCAGAACTTGTTAGAGGCAGAGTCTTGGGCCCCAGCCTATAGTTGCTGAATCAGAAACACTGGGGGTGCGCCCCGGCACCCAGAGAGGCCTTTGCTAAGATCTCTAAGGAAGCCGCACTGTGTCCAGATCTGGAGAGCCCGAATCGAGAACAGTGCCAGGCCACGCTGATGCTGTGGGCTTGGGGCCCTTACTTTGGGAACCACAGTCCTGAACTTCATAACCAAATCACTCAGTTTGTGAGTGAACAAATTACTTATCAAGGATTACGGGAACACTTTAAGGCTGCCTAGTCATGATTACCTCTGAGCAAGAGCCCTGTGGGCAACTGTAGAGACAAAAACTATGTACGTCTGTATTACTCAGTTATCACAAGCACACACTCCCTTAGTAAGCTAGAAAATGATTCTAGGGCAGGCAGTGGTGCACCTGGCAAAGGGCATACTTTTCCATGCACAAGGATCCAGGTTCAAGGCCCTGGCCCCTACCTGCAGGGGGTAAGCTTTAGCAAGTGAAGCCTGCCCTCTCTTAGAGCCTACCACTCTCCCAATTTCTTTGTCCTGTCAAATAAAAACAACAACAACAAAAAGGCTCTAAGAAGGTAGAAATGTGTCCTTTCTGTACAGCCTAGTTCTTTACAATAATGCCTCTCCCGCTCTCAAACCACTCAGGAGTCTTGCTGGAATGCAGGCTAAGTAGGTGGGTCACCCAGCTCTCTCAACAAATTTCAAGCTGGGTCCTTGCAGTACCATTTGAGTTCACACAGCTCTTTCATGCACACGACCTTATGAGAAAGATAGGAGGAGAGAGAAAGAACTAGACATCACTCTGGCACATGTGCTGCCGGGGATCGAACTCACGACCTCCTGCTTGAGAGTCCAAAGCTTTACCACTGCGCCACCTCCCGGACCACTCTATTTGTTCTTAGTCATAACCCTGGCGGGTAGATTCACGAATTCATTCATCCAGCCATTACTACTGGGCGTGGGGATGGAGTGTAACAGAGTGGAAATGAGCCAGTCACCCCTGACACCACTCGTCAGCAGATTGTAAACAGTTGTGGTAAAAAAAAGTGATCAGAGCTGTACAGGAAATAAAAAAGAGAGTGCTCAAAAGGAAAACCTTTAAGAGGAGGAGATTTTTCTTTCTTTCCTTTTAGGACAGATTAATGGTTCAGTCGACAGTCAAATACAGTAGTTGGTCCATGCGTCACATTTCTCAGTTTTCCACATAACAATTCAGCCCCCACTAGGTCCTCCTCTGCCGTCATGTTCCAGGTCCTGAACCCTCCCCACACCCCAGAGCCCTTGACTTTGGTGCAGCACACCAACTCCTGCCCAAGTTCTGCTCTGTGTTTCCCTTCTGTTCTTGTTTCTCTGCTTCTGTCTATGAGTGAGGTCATCTGTCTTCATCCTTCTCTTTCTGGCTGATCTCACTTCCCAGGATTCCTACAGGCCCCATCCACGAGGAGGGGATTCTAAGGCGGCGGGATGCAGCTGGAGAGCAGGCTCTGGGCAGACGCCAGGCAGCTCTGGGTGGCAGCGCACGGGGCGGAGGTCTCCCCACCCGGCGGGGGGAGGTAGGCCTGCCAGGGCCCGGGGAGGGTGCCATCTGGGTTCGCGGTGAGCTCTGAGGCTGAAGGCAGGTGCGGACTGGCCTGGCATTCGCCTTCAGATGCTGCAGGAAGGGAACCCTTCCGAGGGCGGTGCTGGGAGCGCGGGCCCAGGCAGGGGGCGCCCTGGAGTGGAGATAGGCCCCGCTCCCCTAGGTCACACGGATAAACTTGGGGCCCCGAAGGCCCCAGACAGACAGACAGACAGACAGACACTGCCGCACGGGGGCTCGAGCCTGTGCGCTGGGAAACACTTTTCCTCTCTGCCCCCGCGCCCCCCTCCCCTTTGCTGGTCACGGAAGCACCCTGCACACTTAGGCGCCCGGAGGGGCACCCAGGGTCGCTACCCACCCGGCCAGCCAGCCACCCAGCCGAAGCGGAGGCGCCGCGGGGCGAGGAGCGGGCGCCCTGAGACTCCCACAAACTCCAAGGCGACACCCTGTAGGTGGGGTCCGAGCGGGCGGCCGGGACCCCAGCAGCCGGAAGGGGCGGACCAGGTCTGGGTGCGGGGGCTGCGGGAACGCCGTGCATCCGGGTGCCGCAGCCGCTGCCCCCCGTGGGACCGGGCCCGCCACCCCCCAGCCTCCCGGGCGTGGGTGGCGGCGGGGGCCGGGGGTAGGGGCGCAGGCCTGCCCCGGGGGGAGGGGGCTGCCCACTGCACCGCCCCGCCCGCTGCCTGGCCCGCTCCCCCCACCCCCTACCCTCCAGCCCCTCCTCCCTGCCTCCCCGCCCCCTCTCAGGCCCCGCTGCCCTGCCCGACCCCCTCCTCCCTGTACCAGCCCCGGCTGCCAGCCCCGCCCCCCGCCCCCGCCCCGACCACGCCCCGCAAAGACCACGCCCCCACGACTCCGCCCGACCCCGCCCCGGGCCGGCCCCGGCCCGACCACGCCCCCCGGCCCGGCCCCGCCCCGACCACGCCCCCCGGCCCCCGCCCCGGCCCGACCACGCCCCCCCGCCCCGGCCCCTCCTCCACGCCTGGGGCTGCCGGGCCCCGCGGAGCCGCACGGCTCTGGTTCTCACTTCCGCGTCCCGCCGCCATCGGACAATAGGCGCCGGGCCGCGCCGCCCGAGCTTCCCGCCTCGTCCCCGCACTTCCTCACGGGGGCCCCGCACCCCCTCCCGCCTTGGCCCCGCACTCCCTCCCACCTCCCCGCACCCCCTCCCGCCTTGGCCCCGCACTCCCTCCCACCTCCCCGCACTCCCTCCCGCCTTGACCCTGCACCCCCTCCCGCCTTGGCCCCGCACCCCCTCCCGCCTTGACCCCGCACTCCCTCCCACCTCCCCGCACCCCCTCCCGCCTTGACCCCGCACCCCCTCCCGCCTTGGCCCCGCACCCCCTCCCGCCTTGCCCCCGCACCCCCCTCCCGCTCTGGCTCCACACACTCCCAGGTCTTGGCCCCGCACCCCCTCCCCGCCGTGCCGCTGCCAAAAGACTTGGAGTTTCTTCCTCCGGAGACCTGAGCGCAGGCAGCCGCCCGCAGACTCGAGCAGACTTGGCCCGACACCCCGGGGCGGCTTGCACCCACTCGGCTCCCGGGCTCCGAGTGGGGATGGGGGTGGGGGGCCGGTCGTGACCCTCCTGCCGGGTCGGACCTGAGTCGCCCCTCCGTCCCTCCCCGCGCTGACCCTGCGCCCGGCGAGCCGGGGACCCCCACCCGACCCCATGGCGAAGTACGAGGACCTGGGCCTGGAGGCCAGCAAGTTCATCGAGGACCTGGACTTGTACGAGGCCTCCAGGGACGGGCTGTTCCGAGTGGACAGGGCTGCGGGCAACAACCCCGAGTTCGAGGAGACGCGCAGGGTGTTTGCCGCCAAGATGGCCAGGATCCACCGCCAGCAGCAGCTGCAGCTGCAGGAGGGGCCCCTGCCCAGGGGCGGCCGAGGCCCAGTCAACGGGGGCGGCCGCCCAGGCCCCCAGCCCCACTGCGACGCTCCTGCAGCCAGCAAGCCCCCCTCCGAGGGTGCAGCCAAGCCCCCTCTCGCCGTGGCCTCCGCGGCTTCCGGGCCGGCCGTCTCCACAGCTGCCGGACAGCCTGTGCACCCACCCCCGGAGCAGAGGGCCAGGCCCTGCCTGCGGGCCTCCAGGCCTGGCCCTCAGGGCTGTGGCTCCAAAGAGACCCCGGCTCCCTGCGAGGACCCTTCCTGCCTCACCCACGGAGACTATTATGACAACCTGTCCTTGTCCGAGGCCAGCCCCAGCTGGGGTGATGAACCAGGGCCAGGGGTCGCCTGGCCCCGAACCCCAGCGAGTCACCCGCCGCCCAAGCCCTCCAGGGAACAGCCCCTCTACCAGCCGCCTCTTGCGCTGAGCTCCAGCAGGTCATTCGAGAGTGGCCGGGAGGGTGATGGCAGTGGCCGCAGCAGTGGGCTGCCTGCAGGCCTGTGGACCACCGCTTCCTTGCAGCGGGTGAGCCCGGGCCTGCCTTCCCCCGGCCCTGAGAACGGGACCCTCCTGGGCCCTGCTCCGCTCAGGACCCCTTCGTTCTCAGCACCTGTGGGCCTGAGCTGCTCTGGGCAAAGAGTTCTTCCAAGAACAAACTCGGGGTTGGGGAGAGAGGTTTTGGGTGTGAAGCCCATACCCGCTGCAGACCCTCCTCCTTGGCTCCAGGGTGGGCCCAAGTCTTACCTGTCTGGTTGCGCCCCACTGTCCTCCTTGGCCGGCTCGGACAGTCTGCAGACAGATGCAGCCCCTGGGCTGGGCCCCAAGCCCAGCTGCACGGACCCTGGCACTGGTCCCAAGCTCAGCCCCGCTGGCCTTGCCCCTCCAGTCGTGCCCACCCCGCCCGAGGTGTCTTGTAAAGAGGCTCCCCCTGGCTGGCTCCCTGATGGCAGCCTGGGACCTGGGCTTGCAGAGAGCCCCAGCCCCCCCAGGGTGAGGCTGCCCTGCCAGACCCTCCTCCCCAGCCCAGAGCTTGGACCCTCTCCCGCGGAGCTGAAGCTGGAAGCCCTCACCCAGCGTCTGGAGCGGGAGATGGATGCTCACCCGAAGGCTGATTACTTTGGTGAGTGAGGGGAAAGGTGGTAGAGTGGTGGGTGCCGGCGACCCCAGACTCCAGGGGCCAGTGTTTTCCACCAAGGACGCTGTTACCTCTGGAGTGATCTGTGCCCCTCTCCCCACCATCACCCACCCCTTTTTGCTCTGGCTTCCTCTTTCAGCCATTTCTTCTCATTCAAAAACTTCTTGAAAGCGCCCTTCCAGAAAGCAGATCTTGCCGCTGGGGGCTCCCCATGTGCCAGGGGTGCGGCAGGGCGGGATTGCTCATGAAGGGGAAGTGCTGTGGCTGGGAGGCATGCATGGGTTTTGGGTGTCACTTTGTGCCTCTCAGTGACTGGCTTAGGCTGGTGTGGTGTGGGGGCAGCTGTCTCAGGCCCAGGTGTCTCTGGGGGCTGGGGCTGGGGGTCTGTTGGAGAGTCACTGGTCAGGCAGGGATCCTCTGCGGCTGTGTGTGTGTGTGTGTGTGTGTGTAGGGGTGGGGGTGTGTGTGGGTGTGTGTGTGTCTGTCAGCTTGTCTGCCTGCAGGAACCCTTGTGCGGGTGAAGCACTAACATGCCGGACTGTCCTACGACGGTGGTTCTCTGAGTGTAGTCACTGGACCAGCAGCAAGTGTCCTTTAGTTAGAAACACAAATTCTGTTTTTTATTAATTTATTTTTATTTACTTATTGGATGGAGACAGAGAGAAATTGAGAGGGGAGGAGGAGATGGGGGGAGAGACAGAGAGACACCTGCGGCCCTGTTTCACCACTCGTGAAGCTTCCCCCCCCCCCCCCCCCCCCCGCAGGTGGAGGCCAGGGGCTGGGATGTGTGCACTTAACCAGGTGAGCCACCGCCCGGCCTCCTGAAACACAAACTCCTGGGGGCTCGGTGGCGGTGTGTCCTGTTGAGCGCACAAGTTCCAGGGCGCACAGACCCAGGTTCAAGCCCCTGCTCCCCACCCTCAGTTTCTCCCTGTCTTTGTCCAAAAAAAAAAAAAAAAAGTTAAAACATTCATTTTTAATTTTTCGATGATTTATTTATTGGATAGAGTCAAAGGAAAATTGAGAAGGAAGGGAGGAGAAAAAAGAGGGAGAAAGCGAGACACCTGCAGCACCGTTTCACCTTTTGTGAAGCTGTCCCCATTAGGTGGGGCCCAGGGGTTTGAAGCAGGGGCCTTGTGCATGGTAACATGTATGTTGAACCAGGTGTGCCACTACCCAGCCCCAAATAAATAAAGTTAAAAGAAGAAGAAGAAGAAAGAATTACCAGTTCTTGGGTCAGTAAAATAGCTCCTGTGAATAGTGGCCAGCTTCACCGTGTGCACAACTCAAGTTCGAGTCCAGCCTCCACTGCACTGAAAGAAGCTTTGGTCTCTTTGACTCTAGCTCTCTGATTAAAAAAAAGAAAAGAAAAGAAATACGGGTCTTGGGCGGAGCCGTCCCCTGTGACGGTGTTGAAGCCTGTCGGCTGGTAACCCGGGTATCGAGGGAGGGAGCTTCGAGACCGAGGTCCTAGCCACCCACCCCGGGCTCCAGCCAGCGGCCAGGCCACAGCAGGGGACGCTCTGCACCCCGTGCTCATTGTGCTCAAACTTGCAGCTTTTGCTTTATTTTCTTCTGAAAGACGTGTTACAGTGCGCAAGGGCCCAGGTTCGAGCCCCCGGTCCCCACCTGCAGGGGGGAAGCTTCACAAGTGGTGAAGCAGGGCTGCAGGTGTCTCTCGTCTCTCTCCCTCTCTATCTCCCCTTTCCCTCTCAATTTCTGACTGTCTCTATCCAACACATAAATCACAGATAAAAAAAAAATTAAAGCCAAACAAGCAAACAAAAAAGACTTGGGGGCCAGGCGGTGGCGCACTGGGTTGAGCCCACATAGTGCGCAGCACAGGGAACCGGCGTAAGGATCCAAGTTCCAGCCGCCGGCTCCCCACCTGCAGGGGAGGCACTTCACAGGCGGTGTAGCAGGTCTGCAGGTGTCTGTCTTTCTCTCCCCCTCTCTGTCTTCCCCTTCTCTCTCCATTTCTCTCTGTCCTGTCCAACAACGACAACAAAATGGAAAAAGTGGCCTCTGGGAGCAGTGGATTTGTTAGTGCAGGCACCGAGCCCCAGCGATAACCCTGGAGGCAAGACTGGGAGATCCTGGACTTGCTGTTCCTGTCCCCTCCAGCTCCCTGCCCTCCAGTGACTGGGTTCTCTCCCTCCCTCTCCCTTTACCCCCCCCCCCCCACACACACACACACACACTTCAAGGCAGCACGGAAACAACTGCTGTGTACTTGTGTTGATTGGTGATGCAGTGGTCGGTCTCCTAGGGGAGCTAACTAGAAAGACGGCCTATTTTTAGAAGAGTCTGCGGGTTTTCTGTTTTGTTTGGTTTTGCTTTTGCACATTTTTGAACTCTGAATAATTTGGGGCCCTGTGTTGTCCAGATGAGGCCTGAGAGCCCTGGGAAGCCGAGGCCCCCGGGGCGGCAGGGCTGGGCACCTCCCTGCTCTCAGCCTCTGACTCTGCCAAGAGCTGTTCTGTCCCGAGTGCGAGTGCAGGGAGGGACTGGCTGGAGTTTCCCACGGTGGCTGGTGCTGGGTACTCTCTCCTCTCGAGCACCTCATGGGGAGTAGCTGTCCCCACGCTGGACAGCCAGAGGTTGGGGACGGGTCCTAGAGCACACAGGGTCCTCTTACAGTGACCTCTGAACTGCTCCCTCCTTTGCAGACTCCCCCCCCCCCCCCAATACTGCGTAGCTGGAATATCTGGTTTTCTCGATTTAAACGTTCATCCAGTTTTTCTAGTCAGGTTCATTCAATACCAAATAGTGGTTTTATTTTCTCGGGAGACCCGTTTACCTGTGGGGTGCAGAGGGGAGATACGTGTTAACCCATCCACACCCGAAGTATCTTTGCTCAGTATCTGCCTTGCACTTTGTGATGTTCAGAGTACATGGAAGACAGGACAGACAGGAGACTGTCTCCCCACAGCACACAGCATGGTGAGGTGCAGGACTTGCACCAAATAAATAAGCAAATTCTGAGGAAAGACAAAGAGTAGGGGGTTGGAGCAGTGGGGCAGTGGGCGGTGGTGGGGGGGTTAGTTATACTTAAAGAAATTTAAGGTCATTTTTTTATTTGTTTATTACTGGATAGAGACAGAGAGACACTGAGAAGAGAGAGGGAGACAGAGAGACACCCGCAGCCCTGCTTCACCACTCGTGAAGATTTCCCCCTGCAGGTGGGGAGCAGGGGCTTGAACCCAGGTCCTTGCGCCTTGTAATATGTGTGTTTAACCTACTGCACTACCACCCAGCCCTTCTATTCTAAATTGTTGTTCTTTTATTTCTTGTTGTTGTTTGGGGATAACTTTTTTCAGACAGAAAGTGAGAGGCAGAAGGAGAGAGAAAAAGACACTGCTTCCCCCAGTGCGCTGGGGGCCGGGCTCAGCCCGACCGCGTGCCCGGCGGGACAGGCGCCCGGTGCGCCCGGTGAGCTCTCTGGCTGGCCTGCGTGCCTGTGCGCGCTCAGCTCTGGTTATGGTGGCGCCAGGGGTCAAATCTGAGACCTCAGAGCAACAGGCACGAGAGTCTAAACCGCTGTGTATAAACCGCTGTGCCCTGCCCCGGGCCCCCAAGTACTAGTTATAAGGCGGCAGGCCCGGGAGGAACTGTCAGCAAGGTGGCAGTAGAGCTGGTGAACTCACTTGAATAGTGCACAGGTTCAAGCCCTGCCCCCGCCATGCCGAAGGAAGTCCATTCTCTCCTTCTCTGACTCTGTCTTTAAAAAGGTGGCAACTGAGCCAAGGCTTGCTGGAGGCCAGGGAGTGGCGCTGGGGCCTGCCCAGGCCCAGTGAAGTGGCTTGCGGTGTTTTCTGCTTGGCAGCTGGGTGAGAGCGGAGGCCCTGCAGTCTGGGATTTGCCAGGCAGTCTGCTGGACATGTAACTGTTACAATTTCTTGTTCCAGAAACCAGGTTTCCTTGTCATGCCCATGTCACCGAGGGGAAACGGAGGCCCCGCGAGGTTACTCATCCGGGTCTCACAGGCAGTGCTGGTGTGCCAGGGGTCTGAGCCCCACCGTGCAGTCACTGCCAACCAACCTTGACAAGCTACCCCTCAGCACATGGGAAGACCTTTCAGTCCTTATTTCTTTTTTTTTTTCCTTCAGGGTTTTTTTAAAATTTATTTTTTATTTTATTTTATTTTTTTTCCCCTTTGTTATTTAACATTGTTGTGGTTATTGCTGTCGTTGTTGTTGGATAGGACAGAGAGAAATGGAGAGAGGAGGGGAAGACAGAGGGGGAGAGAAAGACAGACACCTGCAGACCTGCTTTACTGCCTGTGAAGCGACGCCCCTGCAGGTGGGGAGCCGGGGGCTCGAACCGGGATCCTTATGCCGGTCCTTGCGCTTTGCGCCACCTGCGCTTAACCCACTACGCCACCGCCCAACTCCCCAGTCCTTATTTCTATCGTTTTGGGTTTTTTTTTTTTAATTTACCTTTTGTTGCCCTTGTTGTTTTATTGTTGTTGTAGTTGTTGTTGTTATTGATGTCGTTATTGGATAGGACAGAAAGAAATGGAGAGAGGAGGGGAAGACAGAGAAGGGAGAGAAAGACAGACACCTGCAGACCTGCTTCACCACTTGTGAAGCGACTCCCCTGCAGGCGGGGAGCCGGGGGCTCGAACCGGGATCCTTATGCCGGTCCTTGCGCTTTGCGCCACCTGCGCTTAACCCGCTGTGCTACCTCCCGACTCCCAGTTTTGGCTTTTTTAAGTTGAGGTGAACTTCATGAAGCTCGACAGAAAGTATTTTAAGGTGGATATTTTAGTGGCCTGTTCCCTTCACAGTGGAGGCAGATGCCAACTCTGCCTAGTTCCAAAGCATTTTCGTCACTCTGGAAGGAACCCTGAGCTTTGTGAATGGTGAAGCAGGGCTGCAAGTGTCTCTCTGTCTCTCTCTCCCTCTCTATACCCCCCTAGTAGTCTCTATCTGGTAACTAAAGATAACAAGGAAAAAAAATGAATCTCCTTCCCACCCCCATTCC
Organism: Erinaceus europaeus; assembly: GCF_950295315.1. Lineage (NCBI taxonomy): Eukaryota > Metazoa > Chordata > Mammalia > Eulipotyphla > Erinaceidae > Erinaceus > Erinaceus europaeus. The sequence goes on along the minus strand of NW_026648104.1, from coordinate 19,706 downwards.
TGGTTTCGAGGGGGGACTAGGGGCTTTGTGTCCTTAGAGTGTTGCTCCATTGCTCCATTGCTCTCTGAGGGGCCAGAGCGGGAGACCACACTGCATGTTGGAGAGGGCGTGCCCACACCTGGTCAGGCTCCTGAGGCCCATCCACTCTCCCGTGACAGATTGTGTGTGAGAGAAGGGTGCTCTTGTCTGGGCATCTGGCTCACTCCGTCCATGGGCTGAGTTCTGTTCTGGCTTGTGTTGGTGCCAGGAATTGAACCTGGGACTTGGGAGCCTCAGGCCTGAGAATCTCTTTGTGTCACCATTATGCTGTCTACTCCTGCCTTCTGGTTGAGAGCCTTCCTGGTCCCATAGCTGATCCGGATGTGTGGATTTCTCTTCTCCTTCGCCTCAGGCTACCTCAGGCTCCTCTTCTGTGGGCCAGTAACCCTCAAGGCCATACGACTTTTGCAGGCAGGAGAGTCTCGGCTGTCTTGTGTCCTGCTATTCCCATACGTGCCTGGCAAAACCCACACCATGGTGTTGTTAGATTGGCTTATCTCAGGAGAAACACCAGAAATTTCGTCCATAAAATAGGGAGGAAAAAAAACTCTCATTTTTAGCGTTTTGTTTCGGTTCTCTAGCAGTGAGAAACAACTAGAGATGTTTTTATTATATAAGCTACAAGGTGCGTGTCTTCTAGTCAATGTTGAGAGCAATGGTTGTGATATTGGAGTACTGAGGAACTCTTGATTTATTTATTTTGCCTCCAGGGTTATCGCTGGGGCTCAGTGCCTGTGCTACAAATTCACTGCTCCTGGAGGCCATCTTTTCCCTTTTGTTGCCCTTGTTATTATTATTGTTCTTCTTGTTGGATAGGACCGAGAGAAATGGAGAGAGGAAGGGAAGACAGAGAGGGGGAGAGAAAGACAGACACCTGCAGACCTGCTTCACCGCCTGTGAAGCGACTCCCCTGCAGGTGGGGAGCCGGGGTCTCGAACCGGGATCCTCATGCCGGTCCTTGTCCTCAAGCCTTGTGTGCTTAAGCTGCTGCGCTACCGCCGGGCCCCCACGGAGCAGCTCTGGATGCCTGGCTTTCCCTGCGGTGTGGCTTCAGTGTCAGCGCCGCTGTTTACGCTGCAGAGAGGCTGCAGTGACACACACACACTCTGATCTAATCTCTTCCGGGCCTTTCCCTCCGCTACACTCATCCATCTCCCTCACACGGGTCCTCTTTTCCGAGCAAAAGCGACACAGGCGTGGGCTGCACTTCCTGGGGAGTTGTCGTTGAGACAGTGTAGTGGGTGGGGAAGGGCCCATGGAGGGAGGAGAAGGAGGCAGTGCAGACACCAAAGTGCCTGCCCGCACTTTGCAGGGCGGCCGGAGCTGGGGCCGGATGGCCTGGTCTTCAGATGTGCAAAAGAGGCAACCTCAGAGTTATGGCATCGCCAGAGGGGGTCCAGGGAAGGGCCGCTCCTCCGTGCACGCCGGCCCCCCCAGACGCAGGGTCACAGCTCCTCCAGGGAAGGGAGAGTTGAGTTCTGCATCCCAGGGCCCACCACAGTCCTCCTGGCTGTTGGTTAGGCTGGACTCCGCTTAGGTGACCCTGGGTGCCTGTATTTTTAAAAACTTAATGAATTTTTTTCATTATCTTTATTTACTGAATTGAGACAGCCAGAAATTGAGAGGGTAGAGAGAGACAGAGAGATACCTGCAACCCTGCTTCACCACTCTTGAGGTTTTCCCTCTGCAGGTGGGGACTGGAGGCTCAAACCCGGGTCCTTGAGATTTTGTAATGTGTGCTCAACCAGGTGCACCACCACCACCCAGGACCCCCTTTTTTATTATAGAGAGACAGAAATTGAGAGGCGAGGGGAAGATAGGGAGAGAGACAGAGAGGTGCCTGCAGCCCTACTTCACCACTCGTGAAGCTTCCCCCATGCAGGTGGGGCCAGGGGCTTGAACCCGGGTCCTTGTGTTCTGCTATGTGAGCGCTTAACCAGGTGCGCCACCGCCTGGCCCCTGGATGCCTGCAGTTTAACCCTGGATAGCTGTCTGGTGAGTGAGTGTCTGCTTGGCCAGCCCGCCAGTCAGCACGGCAGGAGCAGCGGAGGAGGCCAGGCAGAAGAGAGAGGTGGCACTCCCACAGCCCCGGGGCTCCAGCCTCTCCCATGGGTGACATCGGGTCTGGGTGGCATGGTTCTGTTCGTCTACATCCGCTGCCCCCGGCCCCCAGCGGATGCAGGGGCACTCCTGAGCCCACACAGGGCTCCGGGCCTTCCTCCACCTGCTGTCTGCTGTGTGTGGGTCTGGGCGACCGCTACTGCCGCCAGCCGGGCCCGCGCTCTGCCCGAGAGGAGAGAAGACCTTCCAGACTCTGCTGGGCTCTAGAGGGTGGAGTGGCAAGAATAAACCGGCTCCAGGCTCGGTAGTGGTGTGTCTGCTGAGTGAGCAAGGAGCCGGGTTCAGGCCCCCGGTCCCTACCTGCAGGAGGGAAGCTTGGTGAGCAGCGAGGCAGTGCGGCAGGTGTCTCTCTCTGTTTCTCTCTGTCCCGCTGAATAAGAGAAAGGGGGAGAGAGTCACTTGAAAGGGAAGTATGAAGCCGGCTCCAGGGTCCCTCATGCAGCAGCAGGGGTGGGCTCTGGCTCGAGTTAGCCCATCTTTGATGGATGTTCCTGCTGCAGTATCTGGACCTAGAGAGCTGTGGGGAATGACCCTTCTTAGCCTGGACCCCAGAACAGGTGCAAGTCACCCGGGAATGGCCCCGCCGTGCCAGGTGCTGGGGAGCCTGTCACACTGGGCTCTGTTTTGTTGGCGGCCTACGGGGGGGGGGGGGGGGGGTGTCAAGCCGGCAGGACAGAGACTGTTTGCTGGTCCCTCCTGCTGACAGTGCTGCAAACGCCGGGCTGCCCCTGCTCCTGGAGGCTATTTTTTCCCCTTTTGTTGCCCTTGTTGTTTGTTATTGTTGTTGTTGTTGTTATTGCTGTCATTGTTGTTGGATAGGACAGAGAGAAATGGAGAGAGGAGGGGAAGACAGAGGGGGGAGAGAAAGACAGACACCTGCAGACCTGCCTCACCGCTTGTAAAGCGACTCCCCTGCAGGTGGCGAGCCGGGGGCTCGAACCGGGATCCTCATGCTTTGCACTATGTGTGCTGAACCCAGGGTGCTGCCACCTGGACCCCTAAAGGGCTTCTTTAGGAAGCTTCTGAGCCTTGCCAGCCATTATTCTTCTCTTTTTCTGTTTTTCGTTAGTTTTATTAGTGATTTAATACTGATTTACAAAATGGTAACATAACAGGGTACCTTCACACTGTTTCCCCCACCAGAGTTCAGGATCCCCAGTCTCTCCACTGGGAGCTACAGCAGTTCTCCTGATGCTGCAGGTGTGGGTGAACTGTTATTTCTACAACTAGCTGTCTGTATTTGTATAGACTCCCCCCGTTTTTTCCGTGGTCCCCTCTTCTCTTCCTTTCCAGGTCACACCTACACCTACTACTCCATCCAAATGTCCCTCCTGTTTCCCTCTCCTCTCTCTGATGGAATTGGGGCTCAGAGCCCTCTGGTCACCTTCCCTCTGTCATTTCTCCCCCACTGGAAGTATGGATCAAAATTCTTTTTGGAGTGTAGAAGGTGGGAGTTCTGGCTTCTGTCATTGCTTCTCCGCTGGACACGGGTGTTGCCTGGCCGGCCACATTGGTATTATTTGTTCACCAACCTGGGAGGCCTTCTGAAGTTCTCCGTCTAATTAGACGTGGGAGTGAGGCCACTGGGAAGGGAGCACTGGCCTATGGGCTTGCTGGCAAGTCCCAGTCGCCCTCCTCTGGCGCCTGCGGTGCTTTTGATGTCGCTGGTTGGTCACACACCTGGGGCAGTGTCCTCGGCCCCTGGCCTGTCAGGACCTCGCTGTCTATTGAAGGGTTGGCGGTGTTTGCATTAGGTGTGAAGCGCAAGGAGAAAGACTTTTTCTTTTCCCTCTCCTTCCTTCCTTTCTTCCTCTCTTTCTTTCTTTCCTCCTTTCTTTCTTTTTTTAATAATTTTTAAAATAATTTTAAAATAATTTTTATATTTTTTTAAATAATTTTTTTGTCGCCCTTGTTGTTTTTCATTATTGTTGTGGTTATTATTGTTGTTGTTATTGTTGTCGTCGTTGTTGGATAGGACAGAGAGAAATGGAGAGAGGAGGGGAAGACAGAGAGGGGGAGAGAAAGACAGACACCTGCAGACCTGCTTCACCGCCTGGGAAGCGACGCCCCTGCAGGTGGGGAGCCGGGGGCTCGAACCGGGATCCTTATGCCGGTCCCTGCGCTTTGCGCCACCTGCGCTTAACCTGCTGCGCCACCGCCCGACCCCCCCCTTTTTCTTTTTTAACATAGTAATAGAGAGGCAGAGAGGGACCACTACACTGAAGCTTCCTTCAATGTGTTGGGGGCTGGGCTCCAACCTGGGTGGCACACAGGGAGATGCGGCGCACTGTGCAAGCGGGCTGGTCACTGTCCTGCCAGAGGTCATGGCTCTGGGAGAAGTTTGCTAACCTCTGTCGAGCAGCTTATCTTGTGCCAGCATTTTCTGAGCATCTCACACGCACCAGCGAGTTAGTGCTGCCAACAGCCCACGTTAGATCCCCGTTCCATAACAGACGGGGGCAGGCAATGGTGCTCAGGAACCTGCCAGCAGACTCGCTTAGGAGGTGTTCTCAGTCCGGCTGCGGGCCTGACGCCCCTGGGAGCATAGAGGCGTCTGCCAATGGAGACTTGGGGGTCCCTGTGACCAGGGGCAGCTCAGGACCGGGGTCTCAGCTCTGGCAGAGCAGTGAGGAAGGCAGGACGGGGAGCGGCACCCAGACTGGCGGGAGGAGGTGGGTCCCCCCCCATCAGCGTCACCACCCACGTGCCTCCCCCTGGCCCAGGAGCTGGTGCCCGAGCTGAGAGGCACTTACACAGTCCCTGTCCCCAGGCCCCTGACTTTTTATGCTGGGAAGGTATGAGCCAGGCCCTTGGGGTACTTGCATGACAATCCAAGTGTCGTGGGCAGAGGGAGAGAAGTGCCAGGCTCCGCTTTGCAGGACGCCCTGGTCTGTGCGTGTGGGGGTGGGGTCGGGGGCTCAACCCCAGGCTCTGTGTGGAGGTGCTCTGAAGGCAGCGTCAAGCTTAATGACGCTTAGGGTCTGGCAGGCTGGGGGAGAAGCCTCCGCCCGATGCCCAGGCCTCCAGCGTTCACACGGCACACCCACAGCCGGCAGCACCGGCCAGGAAGTATTTATATCCACTCCAGGTTTTGCTTTTCTTTGTTCCGTATAAGGGAGCCCGGCTGGACATGGAGACATTGTGCCCGGCTCCCAGCCAAGTTATCTTTAAGTTGTGAAGAGCTGTGAGTTAGACTCGGCCAAGTCCCTGCTTCATCTTTCTCGTGCGTGGCTCTGCTCTGCGTGTCCAGGAGGCCAAGGACTGCTTACTCCCAGCTACTAACGGTTGGTGGGGAGCTTGTTACAGCCCCCTGGCTTCCCTTCCGTTCCCTATAACCACTTGACGCAGATAGAAAGCTCTGGAAACCTGCCCTGGTGATCTCTGCCCTTCAAGAAGAGGGAACTAGAGAGGTGTCCTCTGATTTAATACAGGCCTTGAGTCAGGAGAGAAGCATCCACACAGCAGCCTCGGACAGGCCACCAGCACAAAACGGTCCTTCCCGTGAGACAAGACGGTAACGGGGGCTGGGGAAGGACAGGCGGTGGCGCGCCTGGTTGAGCACACACATTGCAGTGAGCAAGGAACTGGGTTCAAGCCCCTGGTCCCCACCTGCAGGGGAAAGCTTCCCAAGTGGTGAAGCAGGGCTGCAGGTGTCTCTCTGTCTCTCTCCCTCTCTGTCACCCTTCCCTTCTCAATTTCTCTCTGTCTCTACCCAATAAATAAATCAAAATATAATTAAAAAAAATGAAAACAGCAACAAGGGCAGTTTTGCTGTCGGAAGCCTCTTGGCCCACCGCAGGTGTTTCCCTGTTCCGCGTCTCCTCAGCTGAGCTGATGGTGTCTCTTCAGCCCGGGGGACGGAGCTGTGTGATAGTTGAAGCTGCCGGCTCCTCAGGGGAGGGGTGGCCCCTGCTGAAGTGCTCCCGGTCCTGCCCTCTCTCCTCCGCCTTGCTTGGCCCTGCTGCCCCAGGACGCCGCGAGGTGGAGGTGTGGAAGGAGCAGGGTTTGGGCAGCCCTGTGAGGCCGCGGCTGGGCTCCAGGCCGTTTGGTGGCGGTCACCCTCACCTTCAGTGTGCTGTCACCTTCTCTGCTGGAAGAGGAAGCCAGCCACTGTGTGGAGGAGCCTGGGGTGGGGAGGACGTGGGCCGTGCCCTGTAGCAGGTGCCTCTCCAGGCTGACCCGTCGGCTCCCCCGAGAGCACTGTGTCCCGGAATGTCCTCTCCTACTGCCATGCTTGGTCATCACTGGTCACACAGGAAGTGAAAAGTGCGTTCGCTTGGGGAGCAGAAATTTGAGCTCTAGGAAGACACCTGATTAAGTGCACCCGTACTGTGCGCAAGGACCCAGGTTTGAGCCCCTGCCCCCCACCTGCAGTGGGGACACTTCTTAAAATCAGTGAAGCAGGTCTGCAGGTGTCTGTCTTTCTAACTCCCACTCCCCTCTTAATTTCTCTCTGTCCTGTTGAATAAAATGGGGGAAAATGAATAAATGTCTGCCAGGGGCTATGGATTCATAGTTCTGGCACTGAGCTTCAGCAATAACCCTGGAGGTGAAAAGAAGAGAGGAGAGGAGGACAGAAGAGGAGAAAAGGACAGGAGAGGAGAGCAGAGAAAGACAGGAGAGGAGAGAAGAGGGGAAGGAGGGGAGGGGAGGAGAGGGGAGGAGAGGAGAGAAAGACAGGAGAGGAGAGAGAAGGACAGTAGAGGAGAGGAGAGAAGAGGGGAAGGAGGGGAGGAGAGGAGAGGAGAGGAAAGACAGGAGAGGAGAGAGAAGGACAGTAGAGGAGAGGAGAGAAGAGAGGAGAGGAGAAGAGGGGAAGGAGGGGAGGAGAGGAGAGGAGAGGACAGGAGAGGGGAGGAGAGGAGAGGAGAGGAGAGGAGAGGAGAGGAGAGGAGAGGAGAGGAGAGGAGAGGAGAGGAGAGGAGAGAGAGAGGAGAGGAGAGGGGAAAAGAAAGGGAAGACAAGAGCCCAGCAGAGCCTGCAATTTACCGTGTTCAAGGCCCTGGGTCCAAGCCTCCCTCCGGCTGCTACACAGGAACGCCTGCAGGGGGCAGCAGGCTGTGGCGTCCTGTCTGTCTCTCTGGCTCTGCCTCACACTCTGGTTCAGCCAGGAATGGTGGAGTCATGCAGGTATGAAGTTGGGGAGCCCTGGCTGGCGTTCCTTGCAGAAGCCTCCCCCGCTTGAGCGGAAGGGGCTGCACTAGGTGAAGAGGAGTCAGGGGTGTCATCCTTTGTCTGGGTGGGGCCAGTGCCCACAGTCCCGGGAGGCTGCTGGCCGGTGTGCAGACTCTGGCCTGGGAAGATGCCCCCGACTGCGGTGAAATCAGCAGCCGCAGGCTGAGAGTCAGCAGGAGGGGTGGGCCCAGACCTGCTGTGCTCTAATGTGCCTTAGACGGACTCAGTTCCTCATCAAGAAGGTGAGGACGGTGGTCCGGGAGGCGGCGCAGTGATAAAGCTTTGGACTCTCAAGCAGGAGGTCCTGAGTTCGATCCCCGGCAGCGCGTGTGCCAGAGTGATGTCTGGTTCTTTCTCTCTCCTCCTTTCTCATAAATAAATAAAAAAATATTTTAAAAAAAAATCAGGAATGGGTATGAATTAAAAAAAAAAGTAAGGATGAAATAAATGAGGCTCTCTCTGTACTGTCCAGCACAGAACTCACTGGCCAAAGGCAGTTTCTAGAAACTTCAAACGATGGGCTGGTCTAAATTGAAAGGAACTTAAAAAAAAAAAGATTTACTTGTCCCCTGGTCCCCACCTACAGGGGGAAAGCTTCACGAGTGGTGAAGCAGGGCTGCAGGTGTCTCTCTGTCTCTCTCCCTCTGTGTCTCCCTCTTCCTTCTCAATTTCTGGCTATCTCTAACCAGTGAATAAATAAATTAAATATTTTTAAAAAGTAAAGTAGCTGATTAACAGCTTTTTAAATTAATTCATTCCCTTTTGTTGCCCCTTTTTTTATTGTTGTAGTTATTATTGTTGTTGTTATTGATGTCATTGTTGTTGGATAGGACAGAGAGAAATGGAGAGAGGAGGGGAAGACAGAGGGGGAGAGACAGACAGACGCCTGCAGACCTGCTTCACTCGTAGATTCCCGATTAACGCCTTTATATCCACTCTATGGTAAAGTGAGACTGCTTTGGCTGGACTGGACAGTGTAAGGTGTATTCTTAAAATTAATTTCACCTACAAAGAAGGATGGCTCCTTGAACAAGTACAGTGAGCTCAGGGCACCTGCCTCACCACACACAGCGTCTGGGTGTGAGTCCCTGTGCAGAGGAGACAAAATGATCCATGCGGCTGAGACTAGTTCTCTGCCGGACTGGGCCGGCTACTCTGTGTGAAGCAGGACGGGCAGGGCCTGCAGCGTCATTCTGCTGTACACGCTCCTGTGGACATGATCTTATCAGAAGTACTAAGCAGTCTGCTGTGTCTCACCTCAATGCCAGACTCAGCTGACTAGTTCAGACCTGCAAGAGGTCAGAGCACAAGATGGTCATTTGTCCACTTGTCCTCCCCCCCAAGAGCCCACCGAGGCTGCACTGCTGGTGCTGGGGACGCCGACGGGGTTGCTCAGACGGCCCTGGGACGTGTATTCCGGGGAAGAAGGAAGGAGATACTATGGCATGCATGGGGCCGGGCACAGTGGTGGTGAGTCTGGGGCCTTTGAAACACAGGCTGAGTTCTGAGTGAGCAGAACATCTGGAGAGAGACAGCCTGCCCCCCCAACCCCGGCCGGCCGACATCAGCACAGTGGAGACCGTTTCCTGTCAGCGAGGAGGCCCGTGCCCTGCCCCTCCGAATGGGCTCTGTCCCCCCCCCCCACCCCCCCCCCCCCCGTGTTGAGGAATGTTTGGTCTCTTCCAGTGTTCGCCTGTTACTGAGTCAGACTGTGGCCATCAGTTGCAGGACACACCTCTCATTGCTCGGGGTCCTTAGAGTGACCCACTGCAGAAATAAGTTCAACTTTTCTTAAAATTAATTTATTTATTTTCCCTTTTGTTGCCCTTGTTTTTTTTTATTGTTGATGTAGTTATTGTTGTAGTTACTGATGTCGTCATTGTTGTATAGGTCAGAGAGAAATGGAGAGAGGAGGGGAAGACAGAGAGGAGAGAAAGACAGACACCTGCAGACCTGCTTCACCGCCTGTGAAGTGACCCCCTTGCAGGTGGGGAGCCGGGGGGCTCGAACCGGGATCTTTATGCTGGTCCTTGCGCTTTGCACCACGCATGCTTAACCCGCTGTGCTACTGCCCGACTCCCCAACTTTAAAAAAAATATTTATTTATTTACTCCCTTTTGTTGCCCTTGTTGTTTTATTGTTGTAGTTATTATTATTGTCATCGTTGTTGGATAGGATAGAGAGAAATGGAGAGAGGAGGGGAAGACAGGGGGAGAGAAAGGCAGACACCTGCAGACCTGCTTCACTGCCTGTGAAGCGACCCCCCCTGCAGGTGGGGAGCCGGGGGCTCGAACCGGGGTCCTTAGGCCAGTCCTTGCGCTTTGCGCCATGTGCGCTTAACCCGCTGCACTACAGCCGGACTCCCATAAGTTCAACTTTTTGAGTGACTGCTAGGGAGTCTTCTGGTCTGTCTGCTCTCCAGCACCGCCCCAGCAGTGCTTCTCAGCGGGACTTGTGTCAGGGTCTCTTTGAGCTCTGTTCTGTTTATTGCCTTTCCAGCTGCTTGCTCCCGAGCCGCTGTGCTGGGGCATGACTCTTGCAGTTTCATCTTTTGAAATATTATCGACACAAGAAATTCTTGCCTCCTTTTTTGGTAGTGACTTTACTGTCATGAGGTGTTGTTTTTTTTCCCATCAGTTTTCTCTAGTATAGAAGTCTGCAGTAATTTATTGTAATTGGATAGAGACAGAGAGAAATCCAAAGGGGGAGGGGGAGATAGGGAGGGAGAGAGACAGAGAGACACCTGCAGCCCTGCTCCACCACTCACAAAGCTTTCCCCCTGCAGGTGGAAACTAGAGACTTAAACCCGGGTCCTTGCACACTGTAACATGTGTGCTCAACCAGGTGTGCCACCATCTGACCCCAGAAGTCTACAGTGATTTTTGCCATTTCAAACTCAGGGGACTGGGGGCCGTGCGGTAGCACAGCGGGTTAAGCGCACGTGGTGCAAAGCACAAGGACCGGCCTAAGGATCCCCGTTCAAGCCCCCGGCTCCCCACCTGCAGGGGAGTCACATCACAGGCGGTGAAGCAGGTCTGCAGGTGTCTGTCTTTCTGTCCCCTCCTCTGTCTTCCCCTCCTCTCTCCATTTCTCTCTGTCCTATCCAACGACAACAACAATAATAACAACAATGATAAACAACAAGGGCAACGAAAAGAAAAAAATAGCCTTTAGGAGCAGTGTTGTTTTCGACAGGTTATGTTGTTTTCGCCGGGCTGGCTTCACGGGCGGGTAACAGACGACCAGGGACTCATGGTTGAGCTGTAGGCAGTATCTCTTTATTCATGCAGGACGCAGCACAATCTAAGACGAGCTAAGCTAAACTCAAGTTATTGTAAAACTCACAATGCTGTCTTTATATATACTTGCCAAGTAGGGTGGAAACAGGATGTGACATAGAGAGGGTGGAGAGAAAAGTGACTGGTGAAAATCAGAGTGTGACAAGGAGGGGGCAGAGCAGGCGAGAATCCTATCACTGAACCACCAATGCCCTGGAGGGAGTGCTTTATGTAAATGTAAAAGTGATTTATGTAAATAGACCAAAGCTTTGAATGGGATTAAATCTATCCCTATACAGGCATATGGTTAAGCAGAAGCCAGGGGGAGCTGGCATACTATCCAACATCTCCCCCTTTCTTTTTAACTATTTGCCATAGTATCAAGATTGTGGGGTGAACAGAAACCTATATCCTACAGGCATTTTCAAAAGAACTGGCATAAGACATGGAAAACAAAATAGGCGAGCGGCAATAACCAGTGTGATGCCAAGGGGAACGTTTCTTGCCTCAAAGGGCAAGGCCTCGCAGGCGAAAGGGCATTTCTTGCCTCTGGGAACGCTTCATGCCTCTGTGGGCATCTCTTGCCTCAAAGGGCGTTTCCTGCCTCTGTGGGCATCTCTTGCCTCTTGGGGCGCTTCCTGCCTCTGTGGGCATAACCTAATAAGGAGGGGGAGTTTTCTGCCTCTGGGGAAGAGCCTGCAGGCAAGGGGACATGGTCTATAAAGTCTCAAGGCAATTGGCTGAAGTTAGTCTTTGAGAAACACAGCAGCGTGTACCAGTAAGTCCGATGGAGGTGTCAGTCCGAAGTAGCTGACCACAGAAGAAAATGCCAGAGGATGAAACGCTGCACGTCTGTCTCGATGGGGAATGTCGGCCACCAGAATTCTGCTTTTCTGTAGAGAGTGAGCTCTGGAGTCTGTGAATCTGTTTCTTCAGGTCATGCCAGGTCTCATCATTGGTTTCCGCGGGTGTGTTGTAGTTATTCCATCTTGTGGGCGATGTCAGAGAACAGGGGTCCAAATGCATTTCCAGAAATTTTCATTTGAGTAGATGCTTTTTCATGTGAAGACTTGACAGCTGAAATTCACTTACTTGTCAAACAAAACTTGTAGCAGATTAGAAGTTTACTATAATTGATAACTCCATTATAATTGGAAGTCCTTTCTAGTATGATTTTAAGGTTGTTTAAACAGTTTAAACTCAATAAAATGTGGAAAGGTAAACAGAAGAACCACGGTTAAAAGCCTCAGGCATGAGAATAATTAACATAATCATTGCACTATCTGCCCCACCCATAACTCATACAGTTTTCAGGATTAAACGTTTCAGATTCATGTCAAGACGTAAAAGAGAAATCAAAGGAGGGAAAAAACAATTTTTTGGATTGTTTCTGGATGTCTCTAGAAATCATGGCTGCGTCCAGCATTTTTTTTTTTAAGTCAATGTCAAACAAAAATTCAGTCATTCAATTCATTCTCTTATGAAACGCAACTTGAACCAGATTATCAAGATCTCACCATGTAGGATTAAGAGTCCCTGGAGGGCGTCCTAGTCCAAAAAGCTCCTCGAAATTCCATTTAGGGTGCTTCTGACTGTTCCTGCTGGATTGCTTCAGGCACCCATTTTTAAAAGCATCTTCCCATTGAAGAAAGAATCCAATCAGGAGAGTAGAACTAACCACGTGTCTCCATACTTGGGAACTGCCAGGGTACTGGAGAATGCTCCTCAAACTAGAGTAGTCCTTCTCCATGGGAAACATTCGAGAGTCCTTTTCCTCGGGAAACATGAGAGAGGGAATCCAGAAAGTCCAAGGAGAAATTTCCGTGCATCTCCCAAGCTCTATGATCCCGGTCATAAGAAACCAAAGTTCCCGGTCAGGGAACCGAAGTGTGGCCCAGAGTAAAATGTTCCAGAGACAGAGAAACTGTCTCACAATGAAACAGTAGAGGCTTTGGCAAACCTCTTCATAAGTAGAAGACCATAGTGCATAGGTAGGCAAAGTCTTCACTTATCTGGGAGTTGCGCAGGTTCAGTCCCACGTTGAGGCGCCATATGTTGTTTTCGCCGGGTTATGTTGTTTTCGCCGGGCTGGCTTCACGGGCGGGTAACAGACGACCAGGGACTCATGGTTGAGCTGTAGGCAGTATCTCTTTATTCATGCAGGACGCAGCACAATCTAAGACAAGCTAAGCTAAACTCAAGTTATTGTAAAACTCACAATGCTGTCTTTATATATACTTGCCAAGTAGGGTGGAAACAGGATGTGACATAGAGAGGGTGGAGAGAAAAGTGACTGGTGAAAATCAGAGTGTGACAAGGAGGGGGCAGAGCAGGCGAGAATCCTATCACTGAACCACCAATGCCCTGGAGTGCTTTATGTAAATGTAAAAGTGATTTATGTAAATAGACCAAAGCTTTGAATGGGATTAAATCTATCCCTATACAGGCATATGGTTAAGCAGAAGCCAGGGGGAGCTGGCATACTAGCCAACAGAGCAGTAGATTTGTAGTGCAGGCACTGAGCCCCAGCAGTAACCCTGGAGGCAGAAAAATAAAATTCAGAGGACTGGGCAGTAGCACATCTGGTTAAGCACACATAGTACTAAGCACAGGGACCTATGCAAGAATCAGGGTATAAGCCCCCGGCTCCCCACCTGCAGGGGGGTACTTCATGAGCTGTGAAGCAGATATGCAGGTGTCTCTCTCCGCCTCTCTCTCTGCCTCCTCTCTTGTTTTCTTTCTGTCATGGCCAATAAAATGGAAAAATGGCTACCAGGAGCAGTGGATTCTTAGCGCCGGCACTGAGCGCCATCCCTAACCCTGTGGCTTGTAGACAAGTGCTTTTTAAAAAATATTTTATTTGAGAAAGAGGAACTGGAAGTGAAGGGGAGGGAGATAGGGAAAGAGAGAGATCTGCAGACCTGCTTCACCACCTGCAGGGGTGAACCTACGTGATGACCCCGGGCGTAGGCAGGTCTGAGATCCACTCACCACCACCACCATCACCAGCACTGAGTGCCAGCCCTAACCCTGGAGGCAAAATAAATAAATAAAATAGATAAGAAAGAAATAAATAAAAAATCTAAACACACAGCTAGCTGTAAATGTCAGAAAACATAGGCAAAAGGAATAGTAAAACCACCCATCCTTTGACCAAGCCTCCATACCTTTAAGACAGACTTTTTTAAAAGCATATAATTGAATCAGAAAGAACTTTCCTGAATTCAGAACTCTGTGAGAATCGTGCTGGCAGAGGCCTTCGGGATGTCACACACTGGAGCTCAGCAGGCAGCAGATGGAGAATTTCCCTTTGCAGGAACTTGTTGGAGACGCCTGTGGGATTCTGGAACCTTCTTGGAGCTTTATGTTTCCCCAGCTGCTGGCTTGATTTCTCCGAGGGGCCTGCCAAAGTCTAATTTTATAAGAGTAATTATAGACTCAGGAGTGGGAGTCGCCCTGTCTCTCCACACAGTGGACTCTCGGCTTCCCGAGGACCCAGCTCCCTCCCTCACCAACGCCAGCTGTGGGGGCAGCTTGCTCTCAGGAGGCAGCTGACACTCCACGTCGTCCTTTCTGACTGTGGGCACGTTCTTCTTCTGCCCCAGAGGTCTTGCTGAAGACCGACCCCAGTCAGGGGCCAGGCGGTGGTGCACCTGGTTAAGCACATACACACTCAGACTACAGTGTGCAAGGACCCCCACCTGCAGGGGGAAAGCTTTGTGAGTGGTGAAGCAGGGCTGCAGGTGTCTCTCTCTGTCTCTTTCCCTCTCTATCTCTCTCTTACCTCTCAGTTTCTCTCTGTCTCAATCCAATAATAATAAAAAAGACAGATTTCTGGGAGTCTGGTGGTAGCGCAGCGGGTTAAGCGCACGTGGCGCAAAGCTCAAAGACGGGCGTAAGGTTCCTGGTTCGAGCCCCTGGCTCCCCATCTGCAGGGGAGTCGCTTCACAGGCGGTGAAGCAGGTCTGCAGGTGTCTGTCTTTCTCTCCCCCTCTCTGTCTTCCCCTCCTCTCTCCATTTCTCTCTGTCCTATCCAACAACAACAACATCAATAACAACAAGGAAAACAAGGGCAACAAAAGGGAATAAAAAAATAATAATAAAAATCAAAAAGACAGATTTCTAAAACAAACAGATAAAACCCCAAAGAATCCCTCATACCTGAGTCTCCAGAGCCCCTGTCTCAATCCCCCGCACCTTCATAAACCGATGCTGAGCACCCCACTCGGCAGTCTGACAAGCTACGTCCTGTCACGCTCCTGCTCTTAGAAAGAATCCTTCCCTCCTGCTTCCCACTGCGTCTCACTCACAGAACTCTGCGCCCACATGGGTCACTTACTCGCCTGCAGCCCATCAGTAGCCTGGGAAGCCTGTCTTTCTTTCCCTCACCCCCCTTCCCCTCACCCGTTGTCGTGTTGGGTTGGCCTGACCCCCACACTCACGGCCGCCCACCCTCACTCTCCTGGTCTTCTTCTCTAGGCGGGCAGGTCAGTTACTCAGACAACTTAGGGCATCTGGGAAAATCCTGTCAGCGTGTGCTTTGCAGGGAGCTTGCAGGCTCTTGCAGATCCTAAATGAGAGCGTCTTTAAGTTCTGTCTTTACTAAGAAAAGAGCAATAATGATTTGCCCTTGGTTACATTCCTGGCCAAGTGTAGAAACAGTGTCGGGGTCTCTGTCTTGTTGACGGCAGTTGTGAATGTTTCCTCTGCTGGGCTTAGAGCAGCGTGACGCCCTGGGGTCGGGCCTGGACCACTGCTTGTGCTTCTAGAAGCCCTGAGACGTTCCTTATGGCTCGTTCTGGAGATGTGGGAAGAGCGGCTCACCGGGAAGCCGCAGACCTGAGCAGGTGTGCTTCCAGAACCTGCAGGAGGAAACCTGGAGTGTTGTATGCTTTACATTGGGTTGTTCTAGTTCTCCCCCACCAAGAGAATTGGATCAGTCCAGTTAGTTTTCGCGGGCCCGCTTGGCCCCGCCCCTAGGAACCCCGAGAGAGGGTTGCAGAGTTCCAGAGTTCGGAAGTTTCAGAGTTCGAGAGTTCGGGAGTTAGAGGGTTCCTGAGTCCCAGAGTTCGGGAGAGTGCTTGCGCCGCCGCAAAGAGACAGCAGAGTTCTGTTTGGTGATTAGTTTGGTTTAGTTTATGAATCGTTGTTCCTGAATAAAGAAATACAGCTGCCCTGCCCAGCCGTTGTCTCCGCGTCTCTGTTACCCGCCCGTGAAGCTAGCCCGGCTGGCTAGAGCCTTCCGAAAATTTTAACAACACTGGAGTGCATGGCTGTCACTGCCCTGTGCTGAAGACTCCCAGCCTGGGGCTCCACCTTGGGTGCCTGACTCCAGAGTCCAGGGGCTGTGGGCGAGCGAGAGGGAGAAAGGACCCTTCCTGGCTCCTTCTCCCTGGTTGTGAGCAAGTTCTTCTCCTGCCCCAAAGGTCTTCCCGCAGATCTACCCAGACAGGGGCCCGGCAGTGGCGCACCTGGTTCTTCTTCTTCTAGCGTTTGCCCTTCTTCCGTAGCCAGTCACCAGCGTCAGGTTGAGCCTGATGTAAAGTTTCAAGACCTCCTTTGAATCTGGAGAGGTGGCAGTCGTTGACTATGTGGGTCATAGTCTGTCTGGAGCCGCAGGGGCAGTTCGGGTCGTCTCTGGCTCCCCAGCGATGGAGCATAGTGGCGCACCGGCCATGGCCTGTTCGATAGCGATTGAGGAGGGCCCGATCATAACGTGCCAGGTCAAAGCCGGGTTGACGCTCGCAGGGGTCTGTGATGAGGTGTTTGTTCTTGACCTCAGCTGACTGCCAACTCTGTTTCCAAGAGTCTGGAACAGAGAAGTTCAGTGTAGGCGTAGGGGACCAGATTGGGTGACGAGACGTCAAGCGTTGGACAGGGTGGGCGAAGATATCCGCGTATATTGGCAGGTCCGGTCAAGTGTAGACGTGGGAAATGAACTTAGATGATGCCGCATCCCGACGAATATCTGGCGGGGCGATGTTGCTAAGAACTGGCAGCCATGGGACCGGGGTGGAACGGATGGTTCCAGAAATTATCCTCATGGAGGAATATAATTTGGAATCGACCAAGTGGACATGGGGGCTACAGAACCATCCTGGGGCACAGTATTCTGCAGTGGAATAGCATAATGCCAGAGAGGATGATCGTAGTGTGGAAGCGCTCGCGCCCCATGAGGAGCTGGCCAGTCTTGCAATGATATTATTCCTCGCGCCCACCTTTGCTGCAGTTTTTATGAGATGTTCGTGAAATGACAGGGTGCGATCGAGAGTAACGCCAAGATAGACTGGCTGGGCTTCATGCCGGATTCTCGTATCGCCAAGCTGCACATTAAGCTCACGCGAGGCCGAGGCATGGTGTAGATGGAAAACAGATGATACCGTTTTTGCAGTGCTAGGGATTAGTCGCCATTTTTTACAGTCATTAGATATCAGAGACATGTCTTTCGTGAGTGTTTCCTCGAGGATGTCAAACTTGGATGCCTGAGTTGCACAGCAGATGTCATCGGCGTAGATGAACTTCCTTGAAGAAGTTTCTGGAAGGTCATTGATATAAATATTAAATAGTGTAGGAGCCAGAACAGAGCCCTGGGGGAGGCCACTTGAGACAAGTCTCCATCTGCTAGACTTGTCACCCAGATCACCCGGAATCTTCTGTTTTGGAGAAGAAACGATATAGTGTTGGCCACCCATGGAGGCAGGCATCTTGTGATCTTGACTAGGAGACCACGGTGCCAGACCGTGTCATAGGCTGCTGTGAGATCAACAAAGACAGCACCCGTCTTTAAATTCTTCTGGAATCCATTTTCAATGTAAGTTGAGAGGGCCAGGGCATGTTCGCAGGTAGATCTTCCTGGGCGGAAACCAGCTTGGGCGGGTGATAGGAATTTCTCTGTAAGAGGAGAAATACGTGACAGAAGCAGCCTCTCAAGGAGTTTGTAACACACTGAGAGGAGAGAAATTGGTCTATAGCTGGCGGCCAGTGTTGGGTGTTTCTTTGGTTTCAAAACTGCTATAATCTTCGCACGACGCCAAACTTTGGGCATAGACTCAGATTCCAAGATGTGGGACAGGAATGAAGCGAGCCACTTCTTTGCCGCGGGACCCAGGTTAAGAATGAGTTCTGGGGTGATGTTATCATAGCCAGCAGCTGTTCCCGGTTTAACCCTCTTCAAAGCGTCTTCCAGTTCAGACAGTGTAAAGGGAGAGAGTTTTGGAGATGGACAAGATAACCGGAAGTGGGATGACCACTCATGGGAAATTTCTCTTTTCCAGACTGGGTCCATCTTAGCACGGCCAACTTGAGTTAGGTGACTGGCCACTGAGTTTGGAGATACGGGAGGATGGGAGACCGGAGGGGGCTGGCTACCGGCACCTGGTTAAGCACACACATTACAGTGTACAAGGGCCCAGGTTCGAGCCCCTGGTCCCACTTGCTCTTCTGTGAGTGTGTATTTAATGTGCTTCTTCACACAGACTCTTTCTCATGAGGAAAGGACAGGATTTTGTTTTTTCCTTAAAAGACAGGTTTGTTATGGTTTCTTCTTCTCCCCCCCCCCCCCCCCGATTCTGCTGGTTAGCTGTGCCAGTGACACAGGGGGCTCGGGGGAGGGGAGGAGGGTGCCACTCACTTCAGAGCCCCTCTGTGTCACAGCAGCCCCCTCTGACCCAGTGTCCCCTGCTGCATGGCCTGTGGCTGCGTGGGGGCTGGGTTGTGGTGCAGAGAGGGGTCAGCAGGAAGGCTGAGAAAGAACTGAACAAGGGGATGGGTCAGATGCTGTGGGGAGGGGAGGAACCAAGGGCAGATTGTATGGCTTTGCGGCTGCTTGGTTCACCATTCATTCATTCGTTCATTCATTCATTCATTCAGTCAGTCAGTCATTCAGTCACTCATCAAGCAGACGTTCACTGTCTCTGCACATCTGCTCAGGTCAGAGGGATGGCTTCCGGGGGAGCAGTCCCCTTATAGTGGGGTTGTTAATCAATCAGGAAGCAAAGAGTGCTGGAACTCAGAAACTCCTCACAGCATTAGCTCAGCTTCCGTTCTGCATCTCAGCAACCCCCAGCCAACAGACTGTCCCCACTCTATAAACGGATGTCTTCTTTTTTTAAAAAAAAACAATAACTTTTTTTTAGGTTTTTTTTTTAAATGTATTTGTTTATTCCCTTTTGTTGCCCTTGTTATTTTATTGCTGTTCTTATTGATGTCATCGTTGTTGGATAGGACAGAGAGAAATGGAGAGAGGAGGGGAAGACAGAGAGGGGGAGAGAAAGACAGACACCTGCAGACCTGCTTCACCGCCTGGGAAGCGACTCCCCTGCAGGTGGGGAACCGGGGGCTCGAACCGGGATCCTTACACAGGTCCTTGCACTTTGCGCCACGTGTGCTTAACCCGCTGCGCCACCGCCCGACTCCCAGATGTCTTCTGTTTTCATGTGTAAAATCCGTCAACTCAAGCAGCTGGCGTCAAGTGTCCACACACGGGGGAGCGGTTCAGGCAGGAAGAAAAGCGGCATCTTATCGGTTGTGTTGTGTTGTCCTCTTCTGGAGAGGCTGTTACTTCAAAGACGTCTCGACTGCAGTAGCACATGAAGGAAATCCCAGGGTGTCAACCCAGCACTCGGGGCTGCATCTCCAAGTTGGCAACCCCGTGCGAGTTCCCAGAAGAGCAGGCAATGGTGTCCCAGCCCCAGCCCCGGCATCAGGGCTTGGTCCTGACGAGCCTGAGGGAGACAGTCTCTACTGCAGTCAAGGTGGAAATCGTGGGTCTGGGGGTTCAAATCCCGCTCTCGACACAACTGTCCTTTCCCCAGCTGCCAGGGGTTGTGGCAGCCCAGCTCACTACAGTGTACAAGGACTCAGGTTCGAGCCCTGGGTCCCCATCTGCAGTGGGGAGGGTTCACAAGAGGTGGAGAAGGGCTGCAGCTCTCCCTCTCCTTGTCCCCTCTCCCCTCCCCTCTTCCCCTCTTCCCCTCCTCTATCTCCCTCTCCTCCCCCCTCCCCCCTCCCCCTCTGCCTCTCCCTCCGCCTCTCCCTCTTCTCTCCCTCTCCCTTTCCCTCTCCCTCTCTCTTGTCCCTCTCCCTCTCCCTCTC
>NW_026648103.1:0-53000 GCF_950295315.1 Erinaceus europaeus | reverse complement strand
CTCTCCTGTCCTCACCATCCTCTCCCCTCTCCTCTCCTCCGCACTTTGCTTCTCTCCTTTGTCTGTCCTCTCTTCCAGGCGCCCTGCTCACCAGCTCCAGCACTTGTGATGCTTCTCCAGTGACAGCTGTTCGCAACCCCTTCCACCCCCTGCCTGCCCCTAATGTGACCCAGCTCACAGGGTCTCCGGCTCATCCCACCCAAACCCACACGCCCCAACACATTCCCTGGTTCAGCCCCTCTGCCCTATTCAGCCAAACTGGGCCTTTGCAACCTACCTATGCATCGTTGTTTCTCCTCACCATTCAAGGAGAGATCTCCTTTTGTACTTAGCTTGGTTGACTGGTGGATGGATGGATGGATGGATGGATGGATGGATGTATGAATGGATGGATAGATGTATGGGTGGATGGATGGATGGATGGACAGGTCAATGGATCGGTTTTGTAGAGGCAGAGTACCATATAGGGGTACTGGAGTCCGCTGGTGTCAGATCCCTAGTCAATGTCAAATGTAAAACATTAATTCATCAATAACAAAAATGAATAAGCACCTAAATAAATAAATAAATAAATATAAAAACTGGGTTAAAAAATACATGGCGTCTTTGCCTTTCTGCATATGGAATGCTGGGAGGATCTTAACAAGGAAAGCATTGTCCTGATTAACCCATTTGAAGTCGTGGAATATTTCCTTTTCCTTTTTCTTTTTTTACTTTCTATTTTCTTGATTATTCACTGGAATAAATAGACAGGAATTGAGAGGGAAGGGAGGTAGAGAGAGTTTGAGACACAGAGAGAGACAACTGCAGCACTTCCGCACCACTTGTAAAGATTTCCCCTGGCAGGTGGGAACCAGGGTGTTGAAGCCCAGTCCTCCTGCATTATAACATGAGTGCTTAACTGGGTGTGGCACCACCTGGTACCCTTGATGGGACACTTTTTTTTAGCAATGAAAAGAAATTCTTGTGGCAAGGTAATAAATAAATGAAGAAGTCAATAAAAGTGCATTTACATTAACTCAGTGGAAACACACAGGGACATATACGTCTCTGTTACCTGTATTACATCTTCATGTATGGATTGATTGCCTCAAGGGGTTATTGCCACAGCTGAGTGCCTACGCCACGAATAATCCACAGCTCCTGCACTCCATTTGTTCCCCTTTCGCTGCCCTTGTTGCTTGGTCACTGTGGTGGTTATTGTTGTTGTTGTTGTTGTTACTGACCTTGCATCTGACAGACACAAAAGGAGAGAGCAGAGGAAATACAGGGTGGGAGAGAAAGATAGAGCTCCTAAAGACCTGCTTCACCCCCTGTAAAGCGACTCCCCTGCAGGTGGCGGTCTGGGGGCCAGACCCCAAATCCTTCCACCTGTCCCCTCTATTCGTGAGCGCCACAAGCCCTTAACCCTCTGACATACCGCCAAACCTCCCTGGATTTACTTTTGAAGGCAGTATCACCTGCCTCGTGTTGAATCCTCATTATCCTGAGGCTCAGTCCTGGAGACAGTGTCATGACACGACACACGGAGATCTCTGTTATCAGAGAGCACCTGGAACAGCAGCTGGGGCTCTAGTGCCAGGGCAGGAGCAACTCCCCATCCACCTTCCACGGAGTCCACCTGCCTGCAATTAGGTCCTTTTCCCTCCAAAAAAGATTTTTCCCTTTTTTCACTTTGAAACAGGCAGGAGACAGGTAACCCAGGCAGGGGGAAAAAAATAAAAAGCCTTTTTTTTTTTTTTTTTACCGAAGTGAATGACCATCTTCTGGGAAGTATAGGTTTTGAACCTGAAAACTCTGTCTGTCTGTCTCTTAGTCCACAGAAAGAGCCACTAGCCCAGCCAGATCTCACGCTCAGATGGGGTGTTTTTGCCAGTCAAAGGTCTGCACAGCGCACTAGGGATTGGGCGGCCTGAGACCCAAATGTTACATTGTAGATGGACTGTTTGCAGTTCTTGCTCCCCAGGACATTGGACTGTCTCAACTCCCTCCCCTACAGCATGAAAAAAAGACTCTTGACAACCTTGGAGCAACTGGAGTGGGGGCGAGGGGAGCTGTTTGCATGTCTGCACTGCTCATGCCCAGGTGTCTGTGGGGGTCCGTGGCAGAGGCTGTAAGGGGGCTAGGGGGCAGAAGGAGACTGTTTGAGAGGCAGGCTGCAGGCAGGGGAGCCCAGGAGTGTGTGCAGGGCTGTGTGTGTGGGTGTGGTGGCAGGGCGTTAGGGCAGGTCCCCCTGCTGGATGGTGAGATGGCAGCTGGGCTGGCCCTGGGCCCTCAGGGCTGAAGGGCAGAAGCAGGGTGGCAGTAAAGTAGCGCAGGGAGGAACACAGTAGATGTTAGTTGGGAGCTGGGGGACAGAGGGTAAGGGGAAAGGGGGCATCCTTGAGGAGGGGTCAGGACTAGAGAGTGGGGGCAGCTGGAGGCATGGAAGGTCCCAGGAATCAGGGACTGACAGGAACAGATTCCTACACCCCCCACTGGATAGAAGCTGCAGAAGCCAGAGCAGCAGCCCTGGCTTGCCTAGGCCAAGGGCCCTGAGTGAGTCCATCTGAGGATGAGGAAGAGGAGGAGGGGGTGGAGGAGGAGGAGGAGAAAGAGGAGGAGGAAGAGTAGGAAGAGGAGGAGGAGGAGGCGTAGGAGGAGGAGGAGGGGCAGGAGGGCAGCTGTCAGTAGGCAACGGGATTAATAGAGGCCTCCATTACGGAGGCATGTGTCCAGGCAGGCACCCACCAACCCTCAGGGGCAGCTCAGGGCACCCAGGGACTTGGTGTGGGTATCTCTGGGGCGGGGACTGTCAGTCAGTCAGCAAGACTGTGTGTCAGTGCACATGGTGGGACAGGGGCCTGGCGGACCTTGGTCCCCCGCCCTGGACTGTCAGATGCCAGCCCCATGCCCAGACACACACCAATCTGCACATAGCCCCTTGGCCCGGCCGACCAGCACCTGCTTTGGCCTGGGGCTCTGGCTCTGGTGGCTGGCCACCACCCCTCAGGTCAAGTTCAGCGTGGGGGTCATGGCTGCTGGTCAACTGGATGGGCGGGGTCCCCATGGCCTAGCAACCACATGAGCCCTCTGTGATGTCCTAGCCCCTGGCAATCTGTGCTGGCCACACTGGCACTGGGCAGCCCAACTGCCCTGCCACTAGGTCAGGCAACAGCGCCCAGACGCCTGGGCCCTGGCACAGAGGGACGGAAGGATGGGAAGACAGTGCTGACCGACGAGGGACCTCAGGGCTGGCAGCCAAGAGAAGACAGGTGGAGGTGCGCCCGGGATCCTGGGAGCCCAGGCCAGAGCTGCCTGCATGCCTGCCTGCCTTCCTGGATGTCCGTATGCTGCCTTTGTCCAGGTAGGTTTCTCAGGTCCCCTCCAATCCTGTCCTCTCCTGTCCTCTCCTGTCCTCACCATCCTCTCCCCTCTCCTCTCCTCCGCACTTTGCTTCTCTCCTTTGTCTGTCCTCTCTTCCAGGTGCCCTGCTCACCAGCTCCAGCACTTGTGATGCTTCTCCAGTGACAGCTGTTCGCAACCCCTTCCACCCCCTGCCTGCCCCTAATGTGACCCAGCTCACAGGGTCTCCGGCTCATCCCACCCAAACCCACACGCCCCAACACATTCCCTGGTTCAGCCCCTCTGCCCTATTCAGCCAAACTGGGCCTTTGCAACCTACCTATGCATCGTTGTTTCTCCTCACCATTCAAGGAGAGATCTCCTTTTGTACTTAGCTTGGTTGACTGGTGGATGGATGGATGGATGGATGGATGGATGTATGAATGGATGGATAGATGTATGGGTGGATGGATGGATGGATGGACAGGTCAATGGATCGGTTTTGTAGAGTCAGAGTACCATATAGGGGTACTGGAGTCCGCTGGTGTCAGATCCCTAGTCAATGTCAAATGTAAAACATTAATTCATCAATAACAAAAATGAATAAGCACCTAAATAAATAAATAAATAAATATAAAAACTGGGTTAAAAAATACATGGCGTCTTTGCCTTTCTGCATATGGAATGCTGGGAGGATCTTAACAAGGAAAGCATTGTCCTGATTAACCCATTTGAAGTCGTGGAATATTTCCTTTTCCTTTTTCTTTTTTTACTTTCTATTTTCTTGATTATTCACTGGAATAAATAGACAGGAATTGAGAGGGAAGGGAGGTAGAGAGAGTTTGAGACACAGAGAGAGACAACTGCAGCACTTCCGCACCACTTGTAAAGATTTCCCCTGGCAGGTGGGAACCAGGGTGTTGAAGCCCAGTCCTCCTGCATTGTAACATGAGTGCTTAACTGGGTGTGGCACCACCTGGTACCCTTGATGGGACACTTTTTTTTAGCAATGAAAAGAAATTCTCGTGGCAAGGTAATAAATAAATGAAGAAGTCAATAAAAGTGCATTTACATTAACTCAGTGGAAACACACAGGGACATATACGTCTCTGTTACCTGTATTACATCTTCATGTATGGATTGATTGCCTCAAGGGGTTATTGCCACAGCTGAGTGCCTACGCCACGAATAATCCACAGCTCCTGCACTCCATTTGTTCCCCTTTCGCTGCCCTTGTTGCTTGGTCACTGTGGTGGTTATTGTTGTTGTTGTTGTTGTTGTTGTTGTTGTTACTGACCTTGCATCTGACAGACACAAAAGGAGAGAGCAGAGGAAATACAGGGTGGGAGAGAAAGATAGAGCTCCTAAAGACCTGCTTCACCCCCTGTAAAGCGACTCCCCTGCAGGTGGCGGTCTGGGGGCCAGACCCCAAATCCTTCCACCTGTCCCCTCTATTCGTGAGCGCCACAAGCCCTTAACCCTCTGACATACCGCCAAACCTCCCTGGATTTACTTTTGAAGGCAGTATCACCTGCCTCGTTTTGAATCCTCATTATCCTGAGGCTCAGTCCTGGAGACAGTGTCATGACACGACACACGGAGATCTCTGTTATCAGAGAGCACCTGGAACAGCAGCTGGGGCTCTAGTGCCAGGGCAGGAGCAACTCCCCATCCACCTTCCACGGAGTCCACCTGCCTGCAATTAGGTCCTTTTCCCTCCAAAAAAGATTTTTCCCTTTTTTCACTTTGAAACAGGCAGGAGACAGGTTACCCAGGCAGGGGAAAAAAAAATAAAAAGCCTTTTTTTTTTTTTTTTTACCGAAGTGAATGACCATCTTCTGGGAAGTATAGGTTTTGAACCTGAAAACTCTGTCTGTCTGTCTCTTAGTCCACAGAAAGAGCCACTAGCCCAGCCAGATCTCACGCTCAGATGGGGTGTTTTTGCCATTCAAAGGTCTGCACAGCGCACTAGGGATTGGGCGGCCTGAGACCCAAATGTTACATTGTAGATGGACTGTTTGCAGTTCTTGCTCCCCAGGACATTGGACTGTCTCAACTCCCTCCCCTACAGCATGAAAAAAAGACTCTTGACAACCTTGGAGCAACTGGAGTGGGGGCGAGGGGAGCTGTTTGCATGTCTGCACTGCTCATGCCCAGGTGTCTGTGGGGGTCCGTGGCAGAGGCTGTAAGGGGGCTAGGGGGCAGAAGGAGACTGTTTGAGAGGCAGGCTGCAGGCAGGGGAGCCCAGGAGTGTGTGCAGGGCTGTGTGTGTGGGTGTGGTGGCAGGGCGTTAGGGCAGGTCCCCCTGCTGGATGGTGAGATGGCAGCTGGGCTGGCCCTGGGCCCTCAGGGCTGAAGGGCAGAAGCAGGGTGGCAGTAAAGTAGCGCAGGGAGGAACACAGTAGATGTTAGTTGGGAGCTGGGGGACAGAGGGTAAGGGGAAAGGGGGCATCCTTGAGGAGGGGTCAGGACTAGAGAGTGGGGGCAGCTGGAGGCATGGAAGGTCCCAGGAATCAGGGACTGACAGGAACAGATTCCTACACCCCCCCACTGGATAGAAGCTGCAGAAGCCAGAGCAGCAGCCCTGGCTTGCCTAGGCCAAGGGCCCTGAGTGAGTCCATCTGAGGATGAGGAAGAGGAGGAGGGGGTGGAGGAGGAGGAGGAGAAAGAGGAGGAGGAAGAGTAGGAAGAGGAGGAGGAGGAGGCGTAGGAGGAGGAGGAGGGGCAGGAGGGCAGCTGTCAGTAGGCAACGGGATTAATAGAGGCCTCCATTACGGAGGCATGTGTCCAGGCAGGCACCCACCAACCCTCAGGGGCAGCTCAGGGCACCCAGGGACTTGGTGTGGGTATCTCTGGGGCGGGGACTGTCAGTCAGTCAGCAAGACTGTGTGTCAGTGCACATGGTGGGACAGGGGCCTGGCGGACCTTGGTCCCCCGCCCTGGACTGTCAGATGCCAGCCCCATGCCCAGACACACACCAATCTGCACATAGCCCCTTGGCCCGGCCGACCAGCACCTGCTTTGGCCTGGGGCTCTGGCTCTGGTGGCTGGCCACCACCCCTCAGGTCAAGTTCAGCGTGGGGGTCATGGCTGCTGGTCAACTGGATGGGCGGGGTCCCCATGGCCTAGCAACCACATGAGCCCTCTGTGATGTCCTAGCCCCTGGCAATCTGTGCTGGCCACACTGGCACTGGGCAGCCCAACTGCCCTGCCACTAGGTCAGGCAACAGCGCCCAGACGCCTGGGCCCTGGCACAGAGGGACGGAAGGATGGGAAGACAGTGCTGACCGACGAGGGACCTCAGGGCTGGCAGCCAAGAGAAGACAGGTGGAGGTGCGCCCGGGATCCTGGGAGCCCAGGCCAGAGCTGCCTGCATGCCTGCCTGCCTTCCTGGATGTCCGTATGCTGCCTTTGTCCAGGTAGGTTTCTCAGGTCCCCTCCAATCCTGTCCTCTCCTGTCCTCTCCTGTCCTCACCATCCTCTCCCCTCTCCTCTCCTCCGCACTTTGCTTCTCTCTTTTGTCTGTCCTCTCTTCCAGGTGCCCTGCTCACCAGCTCCAGCACTTGTGATGCTTCTCCAGTGACAGCTGTTCGCAACCCCTTCCACCCCCTGCCTGCCCCTAATGTGACCCAGCTCACAGGGTCTCCGGCTCATCCCACCCAAACCCACACGCCCCAACACATTCCCTGGTTCAGCCCCTCTGCCCTATTCAGCCAAACTGGGCCTTTGCAACCTACCTATGCATCGTTGTTTCTCCTCACCATTCAAGGAGAGATCTCCTTTTGTACTTAGCTTGGTTGACTGGTGGATGGATGGATGGATGGATGGATGGATGTATGAATGGATGGATAGATGTATGGGTGGATGGATGGATGGATGGACAGGTCAATGGATCGGTTTTGTTGAGGCAGAGTACCATATAGGGGTACTGGAGTCCGCTGGTGTCAGATCCCTAGTCAATGTCAAATGTAAAACATTAATTCATCAATAACAAAAATGAATAAGCACCTAAATAAATAAATAAATAAATATAAAAACTGGGTTAAAAAATACATGGCGTCTTTGCCTTTCTGCATATGGAATGCTGGGAGGATCTTAACAAGGAAAGCATTGTCCTGATTAACCCATTTGAAGTCGTGGAATATTTCCTTTTCCTTTTTCTTTTTTTACTTTCTATTTTCTTGATTATTCACTGGAATAAATAGACAGGAATTGAGAGGGAAGGGAGGTAGAGAGAGTTTGAGACACAGAGAGAGACAACTGCAGCACTTCCGCACCACTTGTAAAGATTTCCCCTGGCATGTGGGAACCAGGGTGTTGAAGCCCAGTCCTCCTGCATTGTAACATGAGTGCTTAACTGGGTGTGGCACCACCTGGTACCCTTGATGGGACACTTTTTTTTAGCAATGAAAAGAAATTCTCGTGGCAAGGTAATAAATAAATGAAGAAGTCAATAAAAGTGCATTTACATTAACTCAGTGGAAACACACAGGGACATATACGTCTCTGTTACCTGTATTACATCTTCATGTATGGATTGATTGCCTCAAGGGGTTATTGCCACAGCTGAGTGCCTACGCCACGAATAATCCACAGCTCCTGCACTCCATTTGTTCCCCTTTCGCTGCCCTTGTTGCTTGGTCACTGTGGTGGTTATTGTTGTTGTTGTTGTTGTTGTTGTTGTTGTTACTGACCTTGCATCTGACAGACACAAAAGGAGAGAGCAGAGGAAATACAGGGTGGGAGAGAAAGATAGAGCTCCTAAAGACCTGCTTCACCCCCTGTAAAGCGACTCCCCTGCAGGTGGCGGTCTGGGGGCCAGACCCCAAATCCTTCCACCTGTCCCCTCTATTCGTGAGCGCCACAAGCCCTTAACCCTCTGACATACCGCCAAACCTCCCTGGATTTACTTTTGAAGGCAGTATCACCTGCCTCGTTTTGAATCCTCATTATCCTGAGGCTCAGTCCTGGAGACAGTGTCATGGCACGACACACGGAGATCTCTGTTATCAGAGAGCACCTGGAACAGCAGCTGGGGCTCTAGTGCCAGGGCAGGAGCAACTCCCCATCCACCTTCCACGGAGTCCACCTGCCTGCAATTAGGTCCTTTTCCCTCCAAAAAAGATTTTTCCCTTTTTTCACTTTGAAACAGGCAGGAGACAGGTAACTCAGGCAGGGGGAAAAAAAATAAAAAGCCTTTTTTTTATTTTTTTTTTTTTACCGAAGTGAATGACCATCTTCTGGGAAGTATAGGTTTTGAACCTGAAAACTCTGTCTGTCTGTCTCTTAGTCCACAGAAAGAGCCACTAGCCCAGCCAGATCTCACGCTCAGATGGGGTGTTTTTGCCAGTCAAAGGTCTGCACAGCGCACTAGGGATTGGGCGGCCTGAGACCCAAATGTTACATTGTAGATGGACTGTTTGCAGTTCTTGCTCCCCAGGACATTGGACTGTCTCAACTCCCTCCCCTACAGCATGAAAAAAAGACTCTTGACAACCTTGGAGCAACTGGAGTGGGGGCGAGGGGAGCTGTTTGCATGTCTGCACTGCTCATGCCCAGGTGTCTGTGGGGGTCCGTGGCAGAGGCTGTAAGGGGGCTAGGGGGCAGAAGGAGACTGTTTGAGAGGCAGGCTGCAGGCAGGGGAGCCCAGGAGTGTGTGCAGGGCTGTGTGTGTGGGTGTGGTGGCAGGGCGTTAGGGCAGGTCCCCCTGCTGGATGGTGAGATGGCAGCTGGGCTGGCCCTGGGCCCTCAGGGCTGAAGGGCAGAAGCAGGGTGGCAGTAAAGTAGCGCAGGGAGGAACACAGTAGATGTTAGTTGGGAGCTGGGGGACAGAGGGTAAGGGGAAAGGGGGCATCCTTGAGGAGGGGTCAGGACTAGAGAGTGGGGGCAGCTGGAGGCATGGAAGGTCCCAGGAATCAGGGACTGACAGGAACAGATTCCTACACCCCCCCACTGGATAGAAGCTGCAGAAGCCAGAGCAGCAGCCCTGGCTTGCCTAGGCCAAGGGCCCTGAGTGAGTCCATCTGAGGATGAGGAAGAGGAGGAGGGGGTGGAGGAGGAGGAGGAGAAAGAGGAGGAGGAAGAGTAGGAAGAGGAGGAGGAGGAGGCGTAGGAGGAGGAGGAGGGGCAGGAGGGCAGCTGTCAGTAGGCAACAGGATTAATAGAGGCCTCCATTACGGAGGCATGTGTCCAGGCAGGCACCCACCAACCCTCAGGGGCAGCTCAGGGCACCCAGGGACTTGGTGTGGGTATCTCTGGGGCGGGGACTGTCAGTCAGTCAGCAAGACTGTGTGTCAGTGCACATGGTGGGACAGGGGCCTGGCGGACCTTGGTCCCCCGCCCTGGACTGTCAGATGCCAGCCCCATGCCCAGACACACACCAATCTGCACATAGCCCCTTGGCCCGGCCGACCAGCACCTGCTTTGGCCTGGGGCTCTGGCTCTGGTGGCTGGCCACCACCCCTCAGGTCAAGTTCAGCGTGGGGGTCATGGCTGCTGGTCAACTGGATGGGCGGGGTCCCCATGGCCTAGCAACCACATGAGCCCTCTGTGATGTCCTAGCCCCTGGCAATCTGTGCTGGCCACACTGGCACTGGGCAGCCCAACTGCCCTGCCACTAGGTCAGGCAACAGCGCCCAGACGCCTGGGCCCTGGCACAGAGGGACGGAAGTATGGGAAGACAGTGCTGACCGACGAGGGACCTCAGGGATGGCAGCCAAGAGAAGACAGGTGGAGGTGCGCCCGGGATCCTGGGAGCCCAGGCCAGAGCTGCCTGCATGCCTGCCTGCCTTCCTGGATGTCCGTATGCTGCCTTTGTCCAGGTAGGTTTCTCAGGTCCCCTCCAATCCTGTCCTCTCCTGTCCTCTCCTGTCCTCACCATCCTCTCCCCTCTCCTCTCCTCCGCACTTTGCTTCTCTCCTTTGTCTGTCCTCTCTTTCAGGTGCCCTGCTCACCAGCTCCAGCACTTGTGATGCTTCTCCAGTGACAGCTGTTCGCAACCCCTTCCACCCCCTGCCTGCCCCTAATGTGACCCAGCTCACAGGGTCTCCGGATCATCCCACCCAAACCCACAAGCCCCAACACATTCCCTGGTTCAGCCCCTCTGCCCTATTCAGCCAAACTGGGCCTTTGCAACCTACCTATGCATCGTTGTTTCTCCTCACCATTCAAGGAGAGATCTCCTTTTGTACTTAGCTTGGTTGACTGGTGGATGGATGGATGGATGGATGGATGTATGAATGGATGGATAGATGTATGGGTGGATGGAACGATGGATGGACAGGTCAATGGATCGATTTTGTAGAGGCAGAGTACCATATAGGGGTACTGGAGTCCGCTGGTGTCAGATCCCTAGTCAATGTCAAATGTAAAACATTAATTCATCAATAACAAAAATGAATAAGCACCTAAATACATAAATAAATAAATATAAAAACTGGGTTAAAAAATACATGGCGTCTTTGCCTTTCTGCATATGGGATGCTGTGAGGATCTTAACAAGGAAAGCATTGTCCTGATTAACCCATTTGAAGTCGTGGAATATTTCCTTTTCCTTTTTCTTTTTTTACTTTCTATTTTCTTGATTATTCACTGGAATAAATAGACAGGAATTGAGAGGGAAGGGAGGTAGAGAGAGTTTGAGACACAGAGAGAGACAACTGCAGCACTTCCGCACCACTTGTAAAGATTTCCCCTGGCATGTGGGAACCAGGGTGTTGAAGCCCAGTCCTCCTGCATTGTAACATGAGTGCTTAACTGGGTGTGGCACCACCTGGTACCCTTGATGGGACACTTTTTTTTAGCAATGAAAAGAAATTCTCGTGGCAAGGTAATAAATAAATGAAGAAGTCAATAAAAGTGCATTTACATTAACTCAGTGGAAACACACAGGGACATATACGTCTCTGTTACCTGTATTACATCTTCATGTATGGATTGATTGCCTCAAGGGGTTATTGCCACAGCTGAGTGCCTACGCCACGAATAATCCACAGCTCCTGCACTCCATTTGTTCCCCTTTCGCTGCCCTTGTTGCTTGGTCACTGTGGTGGTTATTGTTGTTGTTGTTGTTGTTGTTGTTGTTACTGACCTTGCATCTGACAGACACAAAAGGAGAGAGCAGAGGAAATACAGGGTGGGAGAGAAAGATAGAGCTCCTAAAGACCTGCTTCACCCCCTGTAAAGCGACTCCCCTGCAGGTGGCGGTCTGGGGGCCAGACCCCAAATCCTTCCACCTGTCCCCTCTATTCGTGAGCGCCACAAGCCCTTAACCCTCTGACATACCGCCAAACCTCCCTGGATTTACTTTTGAAGGCAGTATCACCTGCCTCGTTTTGAATCCTCATTATCCTGAGGCTCAGTCCTGGAGACAGTGTCATGGCACGACACACGGAGATCTCTGTTATCAGAGAGCACCTGGAACAGCAGCTGGGGCTCTAGTGCCAGGGCAGGAGCAACTCCCCATCCACCTTCCACGGAGTCCACCTGCCTGCAATTAGGTCCTTTTCCCTCCAAAAAAGATTTTTCCCTTTTTTCACTTTGAAACAGGCAGGAGACAGGTAACCCAGGCAGGGGGAAAAAAAATAAAAAGCCTTTTTTTTTTTTTTTTTTACCGAAGTGAATGACCATCTTCTGGGAAGTATAGGTTTTGAACCTGAAAACTCTGTCTGTCTGTCTCTTAGTCCACAGAAAGAGCCACTAGCCCAGCCAGATCTCACGCTCAGATGGGGTGTTTTTGCCAGTCAAAGGTCTGCACAGCGCACAAGGGATTGGGCGGCCTGAGACCCAAATGTTACATTGTAGATGGACTGTTTGCAGTTCTTGCTCCCCAGGACATTGGACTGTCTCAACTCCCTCCCCTACAGCATGAAAAAAAGACTCTTGACAACCTTGGAGCAACTGGAGTGGGGGCGAGGGGAGCTGTTTGCATGTCTGCACTGCTCATGCCCAGGTGTCTGTGGGGGTCCGTGGCAGAGGCTGTAAGGGGGCTAGGGGGCAGAAGGAGACTGTTTGAGAGGCAGGCTGCAGGCAGGGGAGCCCAGGAGTGTGTGCAGGGCTGTGTGTGTGGGTGTGGTGGCAGGGCGTTAGGGCAGGTCCCCCTGCTGGATGGTGAGATGGCAGCTGGGCTGGCCCTGGGCCCTCAGGGCTGAAGGGCAGAAGCAGGGTGGCAGTAAAGTAGCGCAGGGAGGAACACAGTAGATGTTAGTTGGGAGCTGGGGGACAGAGGGTAAGGGGAAAGGGGGCATCCTTGAGGAGGGGTCAGGACTAGAGAGTGGGGGCAGCTGGAGGCATGGAAGGTCCCAGGAATCAGGGACTGACAGGAACAGATTCCTACACCCCCCCACTGGATAGAAGCTGCAGAAGCCAGAGCAGCAGCCCTGGCTTGCCTAGGCCAAGGGCCCTGAGTGAGTCCATCTGAGGATGAGGAAGAGGAGGAGGGGGTGGAGGAGGAGGAGGAGAAAGAGGAGGAGGAAGAGTAGGAAGAGGAGGAGGAGGAGGCGTAGGAGGAGGAGGAGGGGCAGGAGGGCAGCTGTCAGTAGGCAACGGGATTAATCGAGGCCTCCATTACGGAGGCATGTGTCCAGGCAGGCACCCACCAACCCTCAGGGGCAGCTCAGGGCACCCAGGGACTTGGTGTGGGTATCTCTGGGGCGGGGACTGTCAGTCAGTCAGCAAGACTGTGTGTCAGTGCACATGGTGGGACAGGGGCCTGGCGGACCTTGGTTCCCCGCCCTGGACTGTCAGATGCCAGCCCCATGCCCAGACACACACCAATCTGCACATAGCCCCTTGGACCGGCCGACCAGCACCTGCTTTGGCCTGGGGCTCTGGCTCTGGTGGCTGGCCACCACCCCTCAGGTCAAGTTCAGCGTGGGGGTCATGGCTGCTGGTCAACTGGATGGGCGGGGTCCCCATGGCCTAGCAACCACATGAGCCCTCTGTGATGTCCTAGCCCCTGGCAATCTGTGCTGGCCACACTGGCACTGGGCAGCCCAACTGCCCTGCCACTAGGTCAGGCAACAGCGCCCAGACGCCTGGGCCCTGGCACAGAGGGACGGAAGGATGGGAAGACAGTGCTGACCGACGAGGGACCTCAGGGCTGGCAGCCAAGAGAAGACAGGTGGAGGTGCGCCCGGGATCCTGGGAGCCCAGGCCAGAGCTGCCTGCATGCCTGCCTGCCTTCCTGGATGTCCGTATGCTGCCTTTGTCCAGGTAGGTTTCTCAGGTCCCCTCCAATCCTGTCCTCTCCTGTCCTCTCCTGTCCTCACCATCCTCTCCCCTCTCCTCTCCTCCGCACTTTGCTTCTCTCCTTTGTCTGTCCTCTCTTCCAGGTGCCCTGCTCACCAGCTCCAGCACTTGTGATGCTTCTCCAGTGACAGCTGTTCGCAACCCCTTCCACCCCCTGCCTGCCCCTAATGTGACCCAGCTCACAGGGTCTCCGGCTCATCCCACCCAAACCCACACGCCCCAACACATTCCCTGGTTCAGCCCCTCTGCCCTATTCAGCCAAACTGGGCCTTTGCAACCTACCTATGCATCGTTGTTTCTCCTCACCATTCAAGGAGAGATCTCCTTTTGTACTTAGCTTGGTTGACTGGTGGATGGATGGATGGATGGATGGATGGATGTATGAATGGATGGATAGATGTATGGGTGGATGGATGGATGGATGGACAGGTCAATGGATCGGTTTTGTTGAGGCAGAGTACCATATAGGGGTACTGGAGTCCGCTGGTGTCAGATCCCTAGTCAATGTCAAATGTAAAACATTAATTCATCAATAACAAAAATGAATAAGCACCTAAATAAATAAATAAATAAATATAAAAACTGGGTTAAAAAATACATGGCGTCTTTGCCTTTCTGCATATGGAATGCTGGGAGGATCTTAACAAGGAAAGCATTGTCCTGATTAACCCATTTGAAGTCGTGGAATATTTCCTTTTCCTTTTTCTTTTTTTACTTTCTATTTTCTTGATTATTCACTGGAATAAATAGACAGGAATTGAGAGGGAAGGGAGGTAGAGAGAGTTTGAGACACAGAGAGAGACAACTGCAGCACTTCCGCACCACTTGTAAAGATTTCCCCTGGCATGTGGGAACCAGGGTGTTGAAGCCCAGTCCTCCTGCATTGTAACATGAGTGCTTAACTGGGTGTGGCACCACCTGGTACCCTTGATGGGACACTTTTTTTTAGCAATGAAAAGAAATTCTCGTGGCAAGGTAATAAATAAATGAAGAAGTCAATAAAAGTGCATTTACATTAACTCAGTGGAAACACACAGGGACATATACGTCTCTGTTACCTGTATTACATCTTCATGTATGGATTGATTGCCTCAAGGGGTTATTGCCACAGCTGAGTGCCTACGCCACGAATAATCCACAGCTCCTGCACTCCATTTGTTCCCCTTTCGCTGCCCTTGTTGCTTGGTCACTGTGGTGGTTATTGTTGTTGTTGTTGTTGTTGTTGTTGTTGTTACTGACCTTGCATCTGACAGACACAAAAGGAGAGAGCAGAGGAAATACAGGGTGGGAGAGAAAGATAGAGCTCCTAAAGACCTGCTTCACCCCCTGTAAAGCGACTCCCCTGCAGGTGGCGGTCTGGGGGCCAGACCCCAAATCCTTCCACCTGTCCCCTCTATTCGTGAGCGCCACAAGCCCTTAACCCTCTGACATACCGCCAAACCTCCCTGGATTTACTTTTGAAGGCAGTATCACCTGCCTCGTTTTGAATCCTCATTATCCTGAGGCTCAGTCCTGGAGACAGTGTCATGGCACGACACACGGAGATCTCTGTTATCAGAGAGCACCTGGAACAGCAGCTGGGGCTCTAGTGCCAGGGCAGGAGCAACTCCCCATCCACCTTCCACGGAGTCCACCTGCCTGCAATTAGGTCCTTTTCCCTCCAAAAAAGATTTTTCCCTTTTTTCACTTTGAAACAGGCAGGAGACAGGTAACTCAGGCAGGGGGAAAAAAAATAAAAAGCCTTTTTTTTATTTTTTTTTTTTTACCGAAGTGAATGACCATCTTCTGGGAAGTATAGGTTTTGAACCTGAAAACTCTGTCTGTCTGTCTCTTAGTCCACAGAAAGAGCCACTAGCCCAGCCAGATCTCACGCTCAGATGGGGTGTTTTTGCCAGTCAAAGGTCTGCACAGCGCACTAGGGATTGGGCGGCCTGAGACCCAAATGTTACATTGTAGATGGACTGTTTGCAGTTCTTGCTCCCCAGGACATTGGACTGTCTCAACTCCCTCCCCTACAGCATGAAAAAAAGACTCTTGACAACCTTGGAGCAACTGGAGTGGGGGCGAGGGGAGCTGTTTGCATGTCTGCACTGCTCATGCCCAGGTGTCTGTGGGGGTCCGTGGCAGAGGCTGTAAGGGGGCTAGGGGGCAGAAGGAGACTGTTTGAGAGGCAGGCTGCAGGCAGGGGAGCCCAGGAGTGTGTGCAGGGCTGTGTGTGTGGGTGTGGTGGCAGGGCGTTAGGGCAGGTCCCCCTGCTGGATGGTGAGATGGCAGCTGGGCTGGCCCTGGGCCCTCAGGGCTGAAGGGCAGAAGCAGGGTGGCAGTAAAGTAGCGCAGGGAGGAACACAGTAGATGTTAGTTGGGAGCTGGGGGACAGAGGGTAAGGGGAAAGGGGGCATCCTTGAGGAGGGGTCAGGACTAGAGAGTGGGGGCAGCTGGAGGCATGGAAGGTCCCAGGAATCAGGGACTGACAGGAACAGATTCCTACACCCCCCCACTGGATAGAAGCTGCAGAAGCCAGAGCAGCAGCCCTGGCTTGCCTAGGCCAAGGGCCCTGAGTGAGTCCATCTGAGGATGAGGAAGAGGAGGAGGGGGTGGAGGAGGAGGAGGAGAAAGAGGAGGAGGAAGAGTAGGAAGAGGAGGAGGAGGAGGCGTAGGAGGAGGAGGAGGGGCAGGAGGGCAGCTGTCAGTAGGCAACAGGATTAATAGAGGCCTCCATTACGGAGGCATGTGTCCAGGCAGGCACCCACCAACCCTCAGGGGCAGCTCAGGGCACCCAGGGACTTGGTGTGGGTATCTCTGGGGCGGGGACTGTCAGTCAGTCAGCAAGACTGTGTGTCAGTGCACATGGTGGGACAGGGGCCTGGCGGACCTTGGTCCCCCGCCCTGGACTGTCAGATGCCAGCCCCATGCCCAGACACACACCAATCTGCACATAGCCCCTTGGCCCGGCCGACCAGCACCTGCTTTGGCCTGGGGCTCTGGCTCTGGTGGCTGGCCACCACCCCTCAGGTCAAGTTCAGCGTGGGGGTCATGGCTGCTGGTCAACTGGATGGGCGGGGTCCCCATGGCCTAGCAACCACATGAGCCCTCTGTGATGTCCTAGCCCCTGGCAATCTGTGCTGGCCACACTGGCACTGGGCAGCCCAACTGCCCTGCCACTAGGTCAGGCAACAGCGCCCAGACGCCTGGGCCCTGGCACAGAGGGACGGAAGTATGGGAAGACAGTGCTGACCGACGAGGGACCTCAGGGATGGCAGCCAAGAGAAGACAGGTGGAGGTGCGCCCGGGATCCTGGGAGCCCAGGCCAGAGCTGCCTGCATGCCTGCCTGCCTTCCTGGATGTCCGTATGCTGCCTTTGTCCAGGTAGGTTTCTCAGGTCCCCTCCAATCCTGTCCTCTCCTGTCCTCTCCTGTCCTCACCATCCTCTCCCCTCTCCTCTCCTCCGCACTTTGCTTCTCTCCTTTGTCTGTCCTCTCTTTCAGGTGCCCTGCTCACCAGCTCCAGCACTTGTGATGCTTCTCCAGTGACAGCTGTTCGCAACCCCTTCCACCCCCTGCCTGCCCCTAATGTGACCCAGCTCACAGGGTCTCCGGATCATCCCACCCAAACCCACAAGCCCCAACACATTCCCTGGTTCAGCCCCTCTGCCCTATTCAGCCAAACTGGGCCTTTGCAACCTACCTATGCATCGTTGTTTCTCCTCACCATTCAAGGAGAGATCTCCTTTTGTACTTAGCTTGGTTGACTGGTGGATGGATGGATGGATGGATGGATGTATGAATGGATGGATAGATGTATGGGTGGATGGAACGATGGATGGACAGGTCAATGGATCGATTTTGTAGAGGCAGAGTACCATATAGGGGTACTGGAGTCCGCTGGTGTCAGATCCCTAGTCAATGTCAAATGTAAAACATTAATTCATCAATAACAAAAATGAATAAGCACCTAAATACATAAATAAATAAATATAAAAACTGGGTTAAAAAATACATGGCGTCTTTGCCTTTCTGCATATGGGATGCTGTGAGGATCTTAACAAGGAAAGCATTGTCCTGATTAACCCATTTGAAGTCGTGGAATATTTC
The DNA here is from genome assembly GCF_950295315.1 of Erinaceus europaeus. Classification (NCBI taxonomy): domain Eukaryota; kingdom Metazoa; phylum Chordata; class Mammalia; order Eulipotyphla; family Erinaceidae; genus Erinaceus; species Erinaceus europaeus. The sequence goes on along the minus strand of NW_026648103.1, from coordinate 35,337 downwards.
CTTTTCCTTTTTCTTTTTTTACTTTCTATTTTCTTGATTATTCACTGGAATAAATAGACAGGAATTGAGAGGGAAGGGAGGTAGAGAGAGTTTGAGACACAGAGAGAGACAACTGCAGCACTTCCGCACCACTTGTAAAGATTTCCCCTGGCATGTGGGAACCAGGGTGTTGAAGCCCAGTCCTCCTGCATTGTAACATGAGTGCTTAACTGGGTGTGGCACCACCTGGTACCCTTGATGGGACACTTTTTTTTAGCAATGAAAAGAAATTCTCGTGGCAAGGTAATAAATAAATGAAGAAGTCAATAAAAGTGCATTTACATTAACTCAGTGGAAACACACAGGGACATATACGTCTCTGTTACCTGTATTACATCTTCATGTATGGATTGATTGCCTCAAGGGGTTATTGCCACAGCTGAGTGCCTACGCCACGAATAATCCACAGCTCCTGCACTCCATTTGTTCCCCTTTCGCTGCCCTTGTTGCTTGGTCACTGTGGTGGTTATTGTTGTTGTTGTTGTTGTTGTTGTTGTTACTGACCTTGCATCTGACAGACACAAAAGGAGAGAGCAGAGGAAATACAGGGTGGGAGAGAAAGATAGAGCTCCTAAAGACCTGCTTCACCCCCTGTAAAGCGACTCCCCTGCAGGTGGCGGTCTGGGGGCCAGACCCCAAATCCTTCCACCTGTCCCCTCTATTCGTGAGCGCCACAAGCCCTTAACCCTCTGACATACCGCCAAACCTCCCTGGATTTACTTTTGAAGGCAGTATCACCTGCCTCGTTTTGAATCCTCATTATCCTGAGGCTCAGTCCTGGAGACAGTGTCATGGCACGACACACGGAGATCTCTGTTATCAGAGAGCACCTGGAACAGCAGCTGGGGCTCTAGTGCCAGGGCAGGAGCAACTCCCCATCCACCTTCCACGGAGTCCACCTGCCTGCAATTAGGTCCTTTTCCCTCCAAAAAAGATTTTTCCCTTTTTTCACTTTGAAACAGGCAGGAGACAGGTAACCCAGGCAGGGGGAAAAAAAATAAAAAGCCTTTTTTTTTTTTTTTTTTACCGAAGTGAATGACCATCTTCTGGGAAGTATAGGTTTTGAACCTGAAAACTCTGTCTGTCTGTCTCTTAGTCCACAGAAAGAGCCACTAGCCCAGCCAGATCTCACGCTCAGATGGGGTGTTTTTGCCAGTCAAAGGTCTGCACAGCGCACAAGGGATTGGGCGGCCTGAGACCCAAATGTTACATTGTAGATGGACTGTTTGCAGTTCTTGCTCCCCAGGACATTGGACTGTCTCAACTCCCTCCCCTACAGCATGAAAAAAAGACTCTTGACAACCTTGGAGCAACTGGAGTGGGGGCGAGGGGAGCTGTTTGCATGTCTGCACTGCTCATGCCCAGGTGTCTGTGGGGGTCCGTGGCAGAGGCTGTAAGGGGGCTAGGGGGCAGAAGGAGACTGTTTGAGAGGCAGGCTGCAGGCAGGGGAGCCCAGGAGTGTGTGCAGGGCTGTGTGTGTGGGTGTGGTGGCAGGGCGTTAGGGCAGGTCCCCCTGCTGGATGGTGAGATGGCAGCTGGGCTGGCCCTGGGCCCTCAGGGCTGAAGGGCAGAAGCAGGGTGGCAGTAAAGTAGCGCAGGGAGGAACACAGTAGATGTTAGTTGGGAGCTGGGGGACAGAGGGTAAGGGGAAAGGGGGCATCCTTGAGGAGGGGTCAGGACTAGAGAGTGGGGGCAGCTGGAGGCATGGAAGGTCCCAGGAATCAGGGACTGACAGGAACAGATTCCTACACCCCCCCACTGGATAGAAGCTGCAGAAGCCAGAGCAGCAGCCCTGGCTTGCCTAGGCCAAGGGCCCTGAGTGAGTCCATCTGAGGATGAGGAAGAGGAGGAGGGGGTGGAGGAGGAGGAGGAGAAAGAGGAGGAGGAAGAGTAGGAAGAGGAGGAGGAGGAGGCGTAGGAGGAGGAGGAGGGGCAGGAGGGCAGCTGTCAGTAGGCAACGGGATTAATCGAGGCCTCCATTACGGAGGCATGTGTCCAGGCAGGCACCCACCAACCCTCAGGGGCAGCTCAGGGCACCCAGGGACTTGGTGTGGGTATCTCTGGGGCGGGGACTGTCAGTCAGTCAGCAAGACTGTGTGTCAGTGCACATGGTGGGACAGGGGCCTGGCGGACCTTGGTTCCCCGCCCTGGACTGTCAGATGCCAGCCCCATGCCCAGACACACACCAATCTGCACATAGCCCCTTGGACCGGCCGACCAGCACCTGCTTTGGCCTGGGGCTCTGGCTCTGGTGGCTGGCCACCACCCCTCAGGTCAAGTTCAGCGTGGGGGTCATGGCTGCTGGTCAACTGGATGGGCGGGGTCCCCATGGCCTAGCAACCACATGAGCCCTCTGTGATGTCCTAGCCCCTGGCAATCTGTGCTGGCCACACTGGCACTGGGCAGCCCAACTGCCCTGCCACTAGGTCAGGCAACAGCGCCCAGACGCCTGGGCCCTGGCACAGAGGGACGGAAGGATGGGAAGACAGTGCTGACCGACGAGGGACCTCAGGGCTGGCAGCCAAGAGAAGACAGGTGGAGGTGCGCCCGGGATCCTGGGAGCCCAGGCCAGAGCTGCCTGCATGCCTGCCTGCCTTCCTGGATGTCCGTATGCTGCCTTTGTCCAGGTAGGTTTCTCAGGTCCCCTCCAATCCTGTCCTCTCCTGTCCTCTCCTGTCCTCACCATCCTCTCCCCTCTCCTCTCCTCCGCACTTTGCTTCTCTCCTTTGTCTGTCCTCTCTTCCAGGTGCCCTGCTCACCAGCTCCAGCACTTGTGATGCTTCTCCAGTGACAGCTGTTCGCAACCCCTTCCACCCCCTGCCTGCCCCTAATGTGACCCAGCTCACAGGGTCTCCGGCTCATCCCACCCAAACCCACACGCCCCAACACATTCCCTGGTTCAGCCCCTCTGCCCTATTCAGCCAAACTGGGCCTTTGCAACCTACCTATGCATCGTTGTTTCTCCTCACCATTCAAGGAGAGATCTCCTTTTGTACTTAGCTTGGTTGACTGGTGGATGGATGGATGGATGGATGGATGGATGGATGGATGTATGAATGGATGGATAGATGTATGGGTGGATGGATGGATGGATGGACAGGTCAATGGATCGGTTTTGTAGAGGCAGAGTACCATATAGGGGTACTGGAGTCCGCTGGTGTCAGATCCCTAGTCAATGTCAAATGTAAAACATTAATTCATCAATAACAAAAATGAATAAGCACCTAAATAAATAAATAAATAAATATAAAAACTGGGTTAAAAAATACATGGCGTCTTTGCCTTTCTGCATATGGAATGCTGTGAGGATCTTAACAAGGAAAGCATTGTCCTGATTAACCCATTTGAAGTCGTGGAATATTTCCTTTTCCTTTTTCTTTTTTTACTTTCTATTTTCTTGATTATTCACTGGAATAAATAGACAGGAATTGAGAGGGAAGGGAGGTAGAGAGAGTTTGAGACACAGAGAGAGACAACTGCAGCACTTCCGCACCACTTGTAAAGATTTCCCCTGGCATGTGGGAACCAGGGTGTTGAAGCCCAGTCCTCCTGCATTGTAACATGAGTGCTTAACTGGGTGTGGCACCACCTGGTACCCTTGATGGGACACTTTTTTTTAGCAATGAAAAGAAATTCTCGTGGCAAGGTAATAAATAAATGAAGAAGTCAATAAAAGTGCATTTACATTAACTCAGTGGAAACACACAGGGACATATACGTCTCTGTTACCTGTATTACATCTTCATGTATGGATTGATTGCCTCAAGGGGTTATTGCCACAGCTGAGTGCCTACGCCACGAATAATCCACAGCTCCTGCACTCCATTTGTTCCCCTTTCGCTGTCCTTGTTGCTTGGTCACTGTGGTGGTTATTGTTGTTGTTGTTGTTGTTGTTGTTGTTACTGACCTTGCATCTGACAGACACAAAAGGAGAGAGCAGAGGAAATACAGGGTGGGAGAGAAAGATAGAGCTCCTAAAGACCTGCTTCACCCCCTGTAAAGCGACTCCCCTGCAGGTGGCGGTCTGGGGGCCAGTCCCCAAATCCTTCCACCTGTCCCCTCTATTCGTGAGCGCCACAAGCCCTTAACCCTCTGACATACCGCCAAACCTCCCTGGATTTACTTTTGAAGGCAGTATCACCTGCCTCGTTTTGAATCCTCATTATCCTGAGGCTCAGTCCTGGAGACAGTGTCATGACACGACACACGGAGATCTCTGTTATCAGAGAGCACCTGGAACAGCAGCTGGGGCTCTAGTGCCAGGGCAGGAGCAACTCCCCATCCAACTTCCACGGAGTCCACCTGCCTGCATTTTGGTCCTTTTCCCTCCAAAAAAGTTTTTTCCCTTTTTTCACTTTGAAACAGGCAGGAGACAGGTTACCCAGGCAGGGGGAAAAAAAATAAAAAGCCTTTTTTTTTTTTTTTTTTTTTTTTTTTTACCGAAGTGAATGACCATCTTCTGGGAAGTATAGGTTTTGAACCTGAAAACTCTGTCTGTCTGTCTCTTAGTGAACAGAAAGAGCCACTAGCCCAGCCAGATCTCACACTCAGATGGGATGTTTTTGCCAGTCAAAGGTCTGCACAGCGCACTAGGGATTGGGCGGCCTGAGACCCAAATGTTACATTGTAGATGGACTGTTTGCACTTTTTGCTCCCCAGGACATTGGACTGTCTCAACTCCCTCCCCTACAGCATGAAAAAAAGACTCTTGACAACCTTGGAGCAACTGGAGTGGGGGCGAGGGGAGCTGTTTGCATGTCTGCACTGCTCATGCCCAGGTGTCTGTGGGGGTCCGTGGCAGAGGCTGTAAGGGGGCTAGGGGGCAGAAGGAGACTGTTTGAGAGGCAGGCTGCAGGCAGGGGAGCCCAGGAGTGTGTGCAGGGCTGTGTGTGTGGGTGTGGTGGCAGGGCGTTAGGGCAGGTCCCCCTGCTGGATGGTGAGATGGCAGCTGGGCTGGCCCTGGGCCCTCAGGGCTGAAGGGCAGAAGCAGGGTGGCAGTAAAGTAGCGCAGGGAGGAACACAGTAGATGTTAGTTGGGAGCTGGGGGACAGAGGGTAAGGGGAAAGGGGGCATCCTTGAGGAGGGGTCAGGACTAGAGAGTGGGGGCAGCTGGAGGCATGGAAGGTCCCAGGAATCAGGGACTGACAGGAACAGATTCCTACACCCCCCCACTGGATAGAAGCTGCAGAAGCCAGAGCAGCAGCCCTGGCTTGCCTAGGCCAAGGGCCCTGAGTGAGTCCATCTGAGGATGAGGAAGAGGAGGAGGGGGTGGAGGAGGAGGAGGAGAAAGAGGAGGAGGAAGAGTAGGAAGAGGAGGAGGAGGAGGCGTAGGAGGAGGAGGAGGGGCAGGAGGGCAGCTGTCAGTAGGCAACAGGATTAATAGAGGCCTCCATTACGGAGGCATGTGTCCAGGCAGGCACCCACCAACCCTCAGGGGCAGCTCAGGGCACCCAGGGACTTGGTGTGGGTATCTCTGGGGCGGGGACTGTCAGTCAGTCAGCAAGACTGTGTGTCAGTGCACATGGTGGGACAGGGGCCTGGCGGACCTTGGTCCCCCGCCCTGGACTGTCAGATGCCAGCCCCATGCCCAGACACACACCAATCTGCACATAGCCCCTTGGCCCGGCCGACCAGCACCTGCTTTGGCCTGGGGCTCTGGCTCTGGTGGCTGGCCACCACCCCTCAGGTCAAGTTCAGCGTGGGGGTCATGGCTGCTGGTCAACTGGATGGGCGGGGTCCCCATGGCCTAGCAACCACATGAGCCCTCTGTGATGTCCTAGCCCCTGGCAATCTGTGCTGGCCACACTGGCACTGGGCAGCCCAACTGCCCTGCCACTAGGTCAGGCAACAGCGCCCAGACGCCTGGGCCCTGGCACAGAGGGACGGAAGTATGGGAAGACAGTGCTGACCGACGAGGGACCTCAGGGATGGCAGCCAAGAGAAGACAGGTGGAGGTGCGCCCGGGATCCTGGGAGCCCAGGCCAGAGCTGCCTGCATGCCTGCCTGCCTTCCTGGATGTCCGTATGCTGCCTTTGTCCAGGTAGGTTTCTCAGGTCCCCTCCAATCCTGTCCTCTCCTGGCCTCACCATCCTCTCCCCTCTCCTCTCCTCCGCACTTTGCTTCTCTCCTTTGTCTGTCCTCTCTTTCAGGTGCCCTGCTCACCAGCTCCAGCACTTGTGATGCTTCTCCAGTGACAGCTGTTCGCAACCCCTTCCACCCCCTGCCTGCCCCTAATGTGACCCAGCTCACAGGGTCTCCGGCTCATCCCACCCAAACCCACACGCCCCAACACATTCCCTGGTTCAGCCCCTCTGCCCTATTCAGCCAAACTGGGCCTTTGCAACCTACCTATGCATCGTTGTTTCTCCTCACCATTCAAGGAGAGATCTCCTTTTGTACTTAGCTTGGTTGACTGGTGGATGGATGGATGGATGGATGGATGTATGAATGGATGGATAGATGTATGGGTGGATGGAACGATGGATGGACAGGTCAATGGATCGATTTTGTAGAGGCAGAGTACCATATAGGGGTACTGGAGTCCGCTGGTGTCAGATCCCTAGTCAATGTCAAATGTAAAACATTAATTCATCAATAACAAAAATGAATAAGCACCTAAATACATAAATAAATAAATATAAAAACTGGGTTAAAAAATACATGGCGTCTTTGCCTTTCTGCATATGGAATGCTGTGAGGATCTTAACAAGGAAAGCATTGTCCTGATTAACCCATTTGAAGTCGTGGAATATTTCCTTTTCCTTTTTCTTTTTTTACTTTCTATTTTCTTGATTATTCACTGGAATAAATAGACAGGAATTGAGAGGGAAGGGAGGTAGAGAGAGTTTGAGACACAGAGAGAGACAACTGCAGCACTTCTGCACCACTTGTAAAGATTTCCCCTGGCATGTGGGAACCAGGGTGTTGAAGCCCAGTCCTCCTGCATTGTAACATGAGTGCTTAACTGGGTGTGGCACCACCTGGTACCCTTGATGGGACACTTTTTTTTAGCAATGAAAAGAAATTCTCGTGGCAAGGTAATAAATAAATGAAGAAGTCAATAAAAGTGCATTTACATTAACTCAGTGGAAACACACAGGGACATATACGTCTCTGTTACCTGTATTACATCTTCATGTATGGATTGATTGCCTCAAGGGGTTATTGCCACAGCTGAGTGCCTACGCCACGAATAATCCACAGCTCCTGCACTCCATTTGTTCCCCTTTCGCTGCCCTTGTTGCTTGGTCACTGTGGTGGTTATTGTTGTTGTTGTTGTTGTTGTTGTTACTGACCTTGCATCTGACAGACACAAAAGGAGAGAGCAGAGGAAATACAGGGTGGGAGAGAAAGATAGAGCTCCTAAAGACCTGCTTCACCCCCTGTAAAGCGACTCCCCTGCAGGTGGCGGTCTGGGGGCCAGACCCCAAATCCTTCCACCTGTCCCCTCTATTCGTGAGCGCCACAAGCCCTTAACCCTCTGACATACCGCCAAACCTCCCTGGATTTACTTTTGAAGGCAGTATCACCTGCCTCGTTTTGAATCCTCATTATACTGAGGCTCAGTCCTGGAGACAGTGTCATGACACGACACACGGAGATCTCTGTTATCAGAGAGCACCTGGAACAGCAGCTGGGGCTCTAGTGCCAGGGCAGGAGCAACTCCCCATCCACCTTCCACGGAGTCCACCTGCCTGCATTTTGGTCCTTTTCCCTCCAAAAAAGATTTTTCCCTTTTTTCACTTTGAAACAGGCAGGAGACAGGTTACCCAGGCAGGAGGAAAAAAAATAAAAAGCCTTTTTTTTTTTTTTTTTTTTTTACCGAAGTGAATGACCATCTTCTGGGAAGTATAGGTTTTGAACCTGAAAACTCTGTCTGTCTGTCTCTTAGTGAACAGAAAGAGCCACTAGCCCAGCCAGATCTCATGCTCAGATGGGGTGTTTTTGCCAGTCAAAGGTCTGCACAGCGCACTAGGGATTGGGCGGCCTGAGACCCAAATGTTACATTGTAGATGGACTGTTTGCACTTTTTGCTCCCCAGGACATTGGACTGTCTCAACTCCCTCCCCTACAGCATGAAAAAAAGACTCTTGACAACCTTGGAGCAACTGGAGTGGGGGCGAGGGGAGCTGTTTGCATGTCTGCACTGCTCATGCCCAGGTGTCTGTGGGGGTCCGTGGCAGAGGCTGTAAGGGGGCTAGGGGGCAGAAGGAGACTGTTTGAGAGGCAGGCTGCAGGCAGGGGAGCCCAGGAGTGTGTGCAGGGCTGTGTGTGTGGGTGTGGTGGCAGGGCGTTAGGGCAGGTCCCCCTGCTGGATGGTGAGATGGCAGCTGGGCTGGCCCTGGGCCCTCAGGACTGAAGGGCAGAAGCAGGGTGGCAGTAAAGTAGCGCAGGGAGGAACACAGTAGATGTTAGTTGGGAGCTGGGGGACAGAGGGTAAGGGGAAAGGGGGCATCCTTGAGGAGGGGTCAGGACTAGAGAGTGGGGGCAGCTGGAGGCATGGAAGGTCCCAGGAATCAGGGACTGACAGGAACAGATTCCTACACCCCCCCACTGGATAGAAGCTGCAGAAGCCAGAGCAGCAGCCCTGGCTCGCCTAGGCCAAGGGCCCTGAGTGAGTCCATCTGAGGATGAGGAAGAGGAGGAGGGGGTGGAGGAGGAGGAGGAGAAAGAGGAGGAGGAAGAGTAGGAAGAGGAGGAGGAGGAGGCGTAGGAGGAGGAGGAGGGGCAGGAGGGCAGCTGTCAGTAGGCAACGGGATTAATAGAGGCCTCCATTATGGAGGCATGTGTCCAGGCAGGCACCAACCAACCCTCAGGGGCAGCTCAGGGCACCCAGGGACTTGGTGTGGGTATCTCTGGGGCGGGGACTGTCAGTCAGTCAGCAAGACTGTGTGTCAGTGCACATGGTGGGACAGGGGCCTGGCGGACCTTGGTCCCCCGCCCTGGACTGTCAGATGCCAGCCCCATGCCCAGACACACACCAATCTGCACATAGCCCCTTGGCCCGGCCGACCAGCACCTGCTTTGGCCTGGGGCTCTGGCTCTGGTGGCTGGCCACCACCCCTCAGGTCAAGTTCAGCGTGGGGGTCATGGCTGCTGGTCAACTGGATGGGCGGGGTCCCCATGGCCTAGCAACCACATGAGCCCTCTGTGATGTCCTAGCCCCTGGCAATCTGTGCTGGCCACACTGGCACTGGGCAGCCCAACTGCCCTGCCACTAGGTCAGGCAACAGCGCCCAGACGCCTGGGCCCTGGCACAGAGGGACGGAAGGATGGGAAGACAGTGCTGACCGACGAGGGACCTCAGGGCTGGCAGCCAAGAGAAGACAGGTGGAGGTGCGCCCAGGCCAGAGCTGCCTGCATGCCTGCCTGCCTTCCTGGATGTCCGTATGCTGCCTTTGTCCAGGTAGGTTTCTCAGGTCCCCTCCAATCCTGTCCTCTCCTGTCCTCTCCTGTCCTCACCATCCTCTCCCCTCTCCTCTCCTCCGCAATTTGCTTCTCTCCTTTGTCTGTCCTCTCTTCCAGGTGCCCTGCTCACCAGCTCCAGCACTTGTGATGCTTCTCCAGTGGCAGCTGTTCGCAACCCCTTCCACCCCCTGCCTGCCCCTAATGTGACCCAGCTCACAGGGTCTCCGGCTCATCCCACCCAAACCCACACGCCCCAACACATTCCCTGGTTCAGCCCCTCTGCCCTATTCAGCCAAACTGGGCCTTTGCAACCTACCTATGCATCGTTGTTTCTCCTCACCATTCAAGGAGAGATCTCCTTTTGTACTTAGCTTGGTTGACTGGTGGATGGATGGATGGATGGAAGGATGGATGGATGGATGGATGGATGAATGGATGGATAGATGTATGGGTGGATGGATGGATGGATGGACAGGTCAATGGATCGGTTTTGTAGAGGCAGAGTACCATATAGGGGTACTGGAGTCCGCTGGTGTCAGATCCCTAGTCAATGTCAAATGTAAAACATTAATTCATCAATAACAAAAATGAATAAGCACCTAAATAAATAAATAAATAAATATAAAAACTGGGTTAAAAAATACATGGCGTCTTTGCCTTTCTGCATATGGAATGCTGTGAGGATCTTAACAAGGAAAGCATTGTCCTGATTAACCCATTTGAAGTCGTGGAATATTTCCTTTTCCTTTTTCTTTTTTTACTTTCTATTTTCTTGATTATTCACTGGAATAAATAGACAGGAATTGAGAGGGAAGGGAGGTAGAGAGAGTTTGAGACACAGAGAGAGACAACTGCAGCACTTCCGCACCACTTGTAAAGATTTCCCCTGGCATGTGGGAACCAGGGTGTTGAAGCCCAGTCCTCCTGCATTGTAACATGAGTGCTTAACTGGGTGTGGCACCACCTGGTACCCTTGATGGGACACTTTTTTTTAGCAATGAAAAGAAATTCTCGTGGCAAGGTAATAAATAAATGAAGAAGTCAATAAAAGTGCATTTACATTAACTCAGTGGAAACACACAGGGACATATACGTCTCTGTTACCTGTATTACATCTTCATGTATGGATTGATTGCCTCAAGGGGTTATTGCCACAGCTGAGTGCCTACGCCACGAATAATCCACAGCTCCTGCACTCCATTTGTTCCCCTTTCGCTGCCCTTGTTGCTTGGTCACTGTGGTGGTTATTGTTGTTGTTGTTGTTGTTGTTGTTGTTACTGACCTTGCATCTGACAGACACAAAAGGAGAGAGCAGAGGAAATACAGGGTGGGAGAGAAAGATAGAGCTCCTAAAGACCTGCTTCACCCCCTGTAAAGCGACTCCCCTGCAGGTGGCGGTCTGGGGGCCAGACCCCAAATCCTTCCACCTGTCCCCTCTATTCGTGAGCGCCACAAGCCCTTAACCCTCTGACATACCGCCAAACCTCCCTGGATTTACTTTTGAAGGCAGTATCACCTGCCTCGTTTTGAATCCTCATTATCCTGAGGCTCAGTCCTGGAGACAGTGTCATGACACGACACATGGAGATCTCTGTTATCAGAGAGCACCTGGAACAGTAGCTGGGGCTCTAGTGCCAGGGCAGGAGCAACTCCCCATCCACCTTCCACGGAGTCCACCTGCCTGCATTTTGGTCCTTTTCCCTCCAAAAAAGTTTTTTCCCTTTTTTCACTTTGAAACAGGCAGGAGACAGGTTACCCAGGCAGGGGGAAAAAAAATAAAAAGCCTTTTTTTTTTTTTTTTTTTTTTTTTTTTTTTTTTTTTTACCGAAGTGAATGACCATCTTCTGGGAAGTATAGGTTTTGAACCTGAAAACTCTGTCTGTCTGTCTCTTAGTGAACAGAAAGAGCCACTAGCCCAGCCAGATCTCACACTCAGATGGGGTGTTTTTGCCAGTCAAAGGTCTGCACAGCGCACTAGGGATTGGGCGGCCTGAGACCCAAATGTTACATTGTAGATGGACTGTTTGCACTTTTTGCTCCCCAGGACATTGGACTGTCTCAGCTCCCTCCCCTACAGCATGAAAAAAAGACTCTTGACAACCTTGGAGCAACTGGAGTGGGGGCGAGGGGAGCTGTTTGCATGTCTGCACTGCTCATGCCCAGGTATCTGTGGGGGTCCGTGGCAGAGGCTGTAAGGGGGCTAGGGGGCAGAAGGAGACTGTTTGAGAGGCAGGCTGCAGGCAGGGGAGCCCAGGAGTGTGTGCAGGGCTGTGTGTGTGGGTGTGGTGGCAGGGCGTTAGGGCAGGTCCCCCTGCTGGATGGTGAGATGGCAGCTGGGCTGGCTCTGGGCCCTCAGGGCTGAAGGGCAGAAGCAGGGTGGCAGTAAAGTAGCGCAGGGAGGAACACAGTAGATGTTAGTTGGGAGCTGGGGGACAGAGGGTAAGGGGAAAGGGGGCATCCTTGAGGAGGGGTTAGGACTAGAGAGTGGGGGCAGCTGGAGGCATGGAAGGTCCCAGGAATCAGGGACTGACAGGAACAGATTCCTACACCCCCCCACTGGATAGAAGCTGCAGAAGCCAGAGCAGCAGCCCTGGCTCGCCTAGGCCAAGGGCCCTGAGTGAGTCCATCTGAGGATGAGGAAGAGGAGGAGGGGGTGGAGGAGGAGGAGGAGAAAGAGGAGGAGGAAGAGTAGGAAGAGGAGGAGGAGGAGGCGTAGGAGGAGGAGGAGGGGCAGGAGGGCAGCTGTCAGTAGGCAACAGGATTAATAGAGGCCTCCATTACGGAGGCATGTGTCCAGGCAGGCACCCACCAACCCTCAGGGGCAGCTCAGGGCACCCAGGGACTTGGTGTGGGTATCTCTGGGGCGGGGACTGTCAGTCAGTCAGCAAGACTGTGTGTCAGTGCACATGGTGGGACAGGGGCCTGGCGGACCTTGGTCCCCCGCCCTGGACTGTCAGATGCCAGCCCCATGCCCAGACACACACCAATCTGCACATAGCCCCTTGGCCCGGCCGACCAGCACCTGCTTTGGCCTGGGGCTCTGGCTCTGGTGGCTGGCCACCACCCCTCAGGTCAAGTTCAGCGTGGGGGTCATGGCTGCTGGTCAACTGGATGGGCGGGGTCCCCATGGCCTAGCAACCACATGAGCCCTCTGTGATGTCCTAGCCCCTGGCAATCTGTGCTGGCCACACTGGCACTGGGCAGCCCAACTGCCCTGCCACTAGGTCAGGCAACAGCGCCCAGACGCCTGGGCCCTGGCACAGAGGGACGGAAGTATGGGAAGACAGTGCTGACCGACGAGGGACCTCAGGGATGGCAGCCAAGAGAAGACAGGTGGAGGTGCGCCCGGGATCCTGGGAGCCCAGGCCAGAGCTGCCTGCATGCCTGCCTGCCTTCCTGGATGTCCGTATGCTGCCTTTGTCCAGGTAGGTTTCTCAGGTCCCCTCCAATCCTGTCCTCTCCTGGCCTCACCATCCTCTCCCCTCTCCTCTCCTCCGCACTTTGCTTCTCTCCTTTGTCTGTCCTCTCTTTCAGGTGCCCTGCTCACCAGCTCCAGCACTTGTGATGCTTCTCCAGTGACAGCTGTTCGCAACCCCTTCCACCCCCTGCCTGCCCCTAATGTGACCCAGCTCACAGGGTCTCCGGCTCATCCCACCCAAACCCACACGCCCCAACACATTCCCTGGTTCAGCCCCTCTGCCCTATTCAGCCAAACTGGGCCTTTGCAACCTACCTATGCATCGTTGTTTCTCCTCACCATTCAAGGAGAGATCTCCTTTTGTACTTAGCTTGGTTGACTGGTGGATGGATGGATGGATGGATGGATGTATGAATGGATGGATAGATGTATGGGTGGATGGAACGATGGATGGACAGGTCAATGGATCGATTTTGTAGAGGCAGAGTACCATATAGGGGTACTGGAGTCCGCTGGTGTCAGATCCCTAGTCAATGTCAAATGTAAAACATTAATTCATCAATAACAAAAATGAATAAGCACCTAAATACATAAATAAATAAATATAAAAACTGGGTTAAAAAATACATGGCGTCTTTGCCTTTCTGCATATGGAATGCTGTGAGGATCTTAACAAGGAAAGCATTGTCCTGATTAACCCATTTGAAGTCGTGGAATATTTCCTTTTCCTTTTTCTTTTTTTACTTTCTATTTTCTTGATTATTCACTGGAATAAATAGACAGGAATTGAGAGGGAAGGGAGGTAGAGAGAGTTTGAGACACAGAGAGAGACAACTGCAGCACTTCCGCACCACTTGTAAAGATTTCCCCTGGCATGTGGGAACCAGGGTGTTGAAGCCCAGTCCTCCTGCATTGTAACATGAGTGCTTAACTGGGTGTGGCACCACCTGGTACCCTTGATGGGACACTTTTTTTTAGCAATGAAAAGAAATTCTCGTGGCAAGGTAATAAATAAATGAAGAAGTCAATAAAAGTGCATTTACATTAACTCAGTGGAAACACACAGGGACATATACGTCTCTGTTACCTGTATTACATCTTCATGTATGGATTGATTGCCTCAAGGGGTTATTGCCACAGCTGAGTGCCTACGCCACGAATAATCCACAGCTCCTGCACTCCATTTGTTCCCCTTTCGCTGCCCTTGTTGCTTGGTCACTGTGGTGGTTATTGTTGTTGTTGTTGTTGTTGTTGTTGTTACTGACCTTGCATCTGACAGACACAAAAGGAGAGAGCAGAGGAAATACAGGGTGGGAGAGAAAGATAGAGCTCCTAAAGACCTGCTTCACCCCCTGTAAAGCGACTCCCCTGCAGGTGGCGGTCTGGGGGCCAGACCCCAAATCCTTCCACCTGTCCCCTCTATTCGTGAGCGCCACAAGCCCTTAACCCTCTGACATACCGCCAAACCTCCCTGGATTTACTTTTGAAGGCAGTATCACCTGCCTCGTTTTGAATCCTCATTATACTGAGGCTCAGTCCTGGAGACAGTGTCATGACACGACACACGGAGATCTCTGTTATCAGAGAGCACCTGGAACAGCAGCTGGGGCTCTAGTGCCAGGGCAGGAGCAACTCCCCATCCACCTTCCACGGAGTCCACCTGCCTGCATTTTGGTCCTTTTCCCTCCAAAAAAGATTTTTCCCTTTTTTCACTTTGAAACAGGCAGGAGACAGGTTACCCAGGCAGGAGGAAAAAAAATAAAAAGCCTTTTTTTTTTTTTTTTTTTTTTACCGAAGTGAATGACCATCTTCTGGGAAGTATAGGTTTTGAACCTGAAAACTCTGTCTGTCTGTCTCTTAGTGAACAGAAAGAGCCACTAGCCCAGCCAGATCTCATGCTCAGATGGGGTGTTTTTGCCAGTCAAAGGTCTGCACAGCGCACTAGGGATTGGGCGGCCTGAGACCCAAATGTTACATTGTAGATGGACTGTTTGCACTTTTTGCTCCCCAGGACATTGGACTGTCTCAACTCCCTCCCCTACAGCATGAAAAAAAGACTCTTGACAACCTTGGAGCAACTGGAGTGGGGGCGAGGGGAGCTGTTTGCATGTCTGCACTGCTCATGCCCAGGTGTCTGTGGGGGTCCGTGGCAGAGGCTGTAAGGGGGCTAGGGGGCAGAAGGAGACTGTTTGAGAGGCAGGCTGCAGGCAGGGGAGCCCAGGAGTGTGTGCAGGGCTGTGTGTGTGGGTGTGGTGGCAGGGCGTTAGGGCAGGTCCCCCTGCTGGATGGTGAGATGGCAGCTGGGCTGGCCCTGGGCCCTCAGGACTGAAGGGCAGAAGCAGGGTGGCAGTAAAGTAGCGCAGGGAGGAACACAGTAGATGTTAGTTGGGAGCTGGGGGACAGAGGGTAAGGGGAAAGGGGGCATCCTTGAGGAGGGGTCAGGACTAGAGAGTGGGGGCAGCTGGAGGCATGGAAGGTCCCAGGAATCAGGGACTGACAGGAACAGATTCCTACACCCCCCCACTGGATAGAAGCTGCAGAAGCCAGAGCAGCAGCCCTGGCTCGCCTAGGCCAAGGGCCCTGAGTGAGTCCATCTGAGGATGAGGAAGAGGAGGAGGGGGTGGAGGAGGAGGAGGAGAAAGAGGAGGAGGAAGAGTAGGAAGAGGAGGAGGAGGAGGCGTAGGAGGAGGAGGAGGGGCAGGAGGGCAGCTGTCAGTAGGCAACGGGATTAATAGAGGCCTCCATTATGGAGGCATGTGTCCAGGCAGGCACCAACCAACCCTCAGGGGCAGCTCAGGGCACCCAGGGACTTGGTGTGGGTATCTCTGGGGCGGGGACTGTCAGTCAGTCAGCAAGACTGTGTGTCAGTGCACATGGTGGGACAGGGGCCTGGCGGACCTTGGTCCCCCGCCCTGGACTGTCAGATGCCAGCCCCATGCCCAGACACACACCAATCTGCACATAGCCCCTTGGCCCGGCCGACCAGCACCTGCTTTGGCCTGGGGCTCTGGCTCTGGTGGCTGGCCACCACCCCTCAGGTCAAGTTCAGCGTGGGGGTCATGGCTGCTGGTCAACTGGATGGGCGGGGTCCCCATGGCCTAGCAACCACATGAGCCCTCTGTGATGTCCTAGCCCCTGGCAATCTGTGCTGGCCACACTGGCACTGGGCAGCCCAACTGCCCTGCCACTAGGTCAGGCAACAGCGCCCAGACGCCTGGGCCCTGGCACAGAGGGACGGAAGGATGGGAAGACAGTGCTGACCGACGAGGGACCTCAGGGCTGGCAGCCAAGAGAAGACAGGTGGAGGTGCGCCCAGGCCAGAGCTGCCTGCATGCCTGCCTGCCTTCCTGGATGTCCGTATGCTGCCTTTGTCCAGGTAGGTTTCTCAGGTCCCCTCCAATCCTGTCCTCTCCTGTCCTCTCCTGTCCTCACCATCCTCTCCCCTCTCCTCTCCTCCGCAATTTGCTTCTCTCCTTTGTCTGTCCTCTCTTCCAGGTGCCCTGCTCACCAGCTCCAGCACTTGTGATGCTTCTCCAGTGGCAGCTGTTCGCAACCCCTTCCACCCCCTGCCTGCCCCTAATGTGACCCAGCTCACAGGGTCTCCGGCTCATCCCACCCAAACCCACACGCCCCAACACATTCCCTGGTTCAGCCCCTCTGCCCTATTCAGCCAAACTGGGCCTTTGCAACCTACCTATGCATCGTTGTTTCTCCTCACCATTCAAGGAGAGATCTCCTTTTGTACTTAGCTTGGTTGACTGGTGGATGGATGGATGGATGGAAGGATGGATGGATGGATGGATGGATGAATGGATGGATAGATGTATGGGTGGATGGATGGATGGATGGACAGGTCAATGGATCGGTTTTGTAGAGGCAGAGTACCATATAGGGGTACTGGAGTCCGCTGGTGTCAGATCCCTAGTCAATGTCAAATGTAAAACATTAATTCATCAATAACAAAAATGAATAAGCACCTAAATAAATAAATAAATAAATAAATATAAAAACTGGGTTAAAAAATACATGGCGTCTTTGCCTTTCTGCATATGGAATGCTGTGAGGATCTTAACAAGGAAAGCATTGTCCTGATTAACCCATTTGAAGTCGTGGAATATTTCCTTTTCCTTTTTCTTTTTTTACTTTCTATTTTCTTGATTATTCACTGGAATAAATAGACAGGAATTGAGAGGGAAGGGAGGTAGAGAGAGTTTGAGACACAGAGAGAGACAACTGCAGCACTTCCGCACCACTTGTAAAGATTTCCCCTGGCATGTGGGAACCAGGGTGTTGAAGCCCAGTCCTCCTGCATTGTAACATGAGTGCTTAACTGGGTGTGGCACCACCTGGTACCCTTGATGGGACACTTTTTTTTAGCAATGAAAAGAAATTCTCGTGGCAAGGTAATAAATAAATGAAGAAGTCAATAAAAGTGCATTTACATTAACTCAGTGGAAACACACAGGGACATATACGTCTCTGTTACCTGTATTACATCTTCATGTATGGATTGATTGCCTCAAGGGGTTATTGCCACAGCTGAGTGCCTACGCCACGAATAATCCACAGCTCCTGCACTCCATTTGTTCCCCTTTCGCTGCCCTTGTTGCTTGGTCACTGTGGTGGTTATTGTTGTTGTTGTTGTTGTTGTTGTTGTTACTGACCTTGCATCTGACAGACACAAAAGGAGAGAGCAGAGGAAATACAGGGTGGGAGAGAAAGATAGAGCTCCTAAAGACCTGCTTCACCCCCTGTAAAGCGACTCCCCTGCAGGTGGCGGTCTGGGGGCCAGACCCCAAATCCTTCCACCTGTCCCCTCTATTCGTGAGCGCCACAAGCCCTTAACCCTCTGACATACCGCCAAACCTCCCTGGATTTACTTTTGAAGGCAGTATCACCTGCCTCGTTTTGAATCCTCATTATCCTGAGGCTCAGTCCTGGAGACAGTGTCATGACACGACACATGGAGATCTCTGTTATCAGAGAGCACCTGGAACAGCAGCTGGGGCTCTAGTGCCAGGGCAGGAGCAACTCCCCATCCACCTTCCACGGAGTCCACCTGCCTGCATTTTGGTCCTTTTCCCTCCAAAAAAGTTTTTTCCCTTTTTTCACTTTGAAACAGGCAGGAGACAGGTTACCCAGGCAGGGGGAAAAAAAATAAAAAGCCTTTTTTTTTTTTTTTTTTTTTTTTTTTTTTTTTTTTACCGAAGTGAATGACCATCTTCTGGGAAGTATAGGTTTTGAACCTGAAAACTCTGTCTGTCTGTCTCTTAGTGAACAGAAAGAGCCACTAGCCCAGCCAGATCTCACACTCAGATGGGGTGTTTTTGCCAGTCAAAGGTCTGCACAGCGCACTAGGGATTGGGCGGCCTGAGACCCAAATGTTACATTGTAGATGGACTGTTTGCACTTTTTGCTCCCCAGGACATTGGACTGTCTCAGCTCCCTCCCCTACAGCATGAAAAAAAGACTCTTGACAACCTTGGAGCAACTGGAGTGGGGGCGAGGGGAGCTGTTTGCATGTCTGCACTGCTCATGCCCAGGTATCTGTGGGGGTCCGTGGCAGAGGCTGTAAGGGGGCTAGGGGGCAGAAGGAGACTGTTTGAGAGGCAGGCTGCAGGCAGGGGAGCCCAGGAGTGTGTGCAGGGCTGTGTGTGTGGGTGTGGTGGCAGGGCGTTAGGGCAGGTCCCCCTGCTGGATGGTGAGATGGCAGCTGGGCTGGCTCTGGGCCCTCAGGGCTGAAGGGCAGAAGCAGGGTGGCAGTAAAGTAGCGCAGGGAGGAACACAGTAGATGTTAGTTGGGAGCTGGGGGACAGAGGGTAAGGGGAAAGGGGGCATCCTTGAGGAGGGGTTAGGACTAGAGAGTGGGGGCAGCTGGAGGCATGGAAGGTCCCAGGAATCAGGGACTGACAGGAACAGATTCCTACACCCCCCCACTGGATAGAAGCTGCAGAAGCCAGAGCAGCAGCCCTGGCTCGCCTAGGCCAAGGGCCCTGAGTGAGTCCATCTGAGGATGAGGAAGAGGAGGAGGAGTTGGAGGAGGAGGAGGAGATAGAGGAGGAGGAAGAGTAGGAAGAGGAGGAGGAGGAGGCGTAGGAGGAGTAGGAGGGGCAGGAGGGCAGCTGTCAGTAGGCAACGGGATTAATAGAGGCCTCCATTACGGAGGCATGTGTCCAGGCAGGCACCCACCAACCCTCAGGGGCAGCTCAGGGCACCCAGGGACTTGGTGTGGGTATCTCTGGGGCGGGGACTGTCAGTCAGTCAGCAAGACTGTGTGTCAGTGCACATGGTGGGACAGGGGCCTGGCGGACCTTGGTCCCCCGCCCTGGACTGTCAGATGCCAGCCCCATGCCCAGACACACACCAATCTGCACATAGCCCCTTGGCCCGGCCGACCAGCACCTGCTTTGGCCTGGGGCTCTGGCTCTGGTGGCTGGCCACCACCCCTCATGTCAAGTTCAGCGTGGGGGTCATGGCTGCTGGTCAACTGGATGGGCGGGGTCCCCATGGCCTAGCAACCACATGAGCCCTCTGTGATGTCCTAGCCCCTGGCAATCTGTGCTGGCCACACTGGTACTGGGCTGCCCAACTGCCCTGCCACTAGGTCAGGCAACAGCGCCCAGACGCCTGGGCCCTGGCACAGAGGCACGGAAGGATGGGAAGACAGTGCTGACCGACGAGGGACCTCAGGGCTGGCAGCCAAGAGAAGACAGGTGGAGGTGCGCCCGGGATCCTGGGAGCCCAGGCCAGAGCTGCCTGCATGCCTGCCTGCCTTCCTGGATGTCCGTATGCTGCCTTTGTCCAGGTAGGTTTCTCAGGTCCCCTCCAATCCTGTCCTCTCCTGTCCTCTCCTGTCCTCACCATCCTCTCCCCTCTCCTCTCCTCCGCACTTTGCTTCTCTCCTTTGTCTGTCCTCTCTTCCAGGTGCCCTGCTCACCAGCTCCAGCACTTGTGATGCTTCTCCAGTGGCAGCTGTTCGCAACCCCTTCCACCCCCTGCCTGCCCCTAATGTGACCCAGCTCACAGGGTCTCCGGCTCATCCCACCCAAACCCACACGCCCCAACACATTCCCTGGTTCAGCCCCTCTGCCCTATTCAGCCAAACTGGGCCTTTGCAACCTACCTATGCATCGTTGTTTCTCCTCACCATTCAAGGAGAGATCTCCTTTTGTACTTAGCTTGGTTGACTGGTGGATGGATGGATGGATGGATGTATGAATGGATGGATAGATGTATGGGTGGATGGATGGATGGATGGACTGGTCAATGGATCGGTTTTGTAGAGGCAGAGTACCATATAGGGGTACTGGAGTCCGCTGGTGTCAGATCCCTAGTCAATGTCAAATGTAAAACATTAATTCATCAATAACAAAAATGAATAAGCACCTAAATAAATAAATAAATAAATATAAAAACTGGGTTAAAAAATACATGGCGTCTTTGCCTTTCTGCATATGGAATGCTGTGAGGATCTTAACAAGGAAAGCATTGTCCTGATTAACCCATTTGAAGTCGTGGAATATTTCCTTTTCCTTTTTCTTTTTTTACTTTCTATTTTCTTGATTATTCACTGGAATAAATAGACAGGAATTGAGAGGGAAGGGAGGTAGAGAGAGTTTGAGACACAGAGAGAGACAACTGCAGCACTTCCGCACCACTTGTAAAGATTTCCCCTGGCATGTGGGAACCAGGGTGTTGAAGCCCAGTCCTCCTGCATTGTAACATGAGTGCTTAACTGGGTGTGGCACCACCTGGTACCCTTGATGGGACACTTTTTTTTAGCAATGAAAAGAAATTCTCGTGGCAAGGTAATAAATAAATGAAGAAGTCAATAAAAGTGCATTTACATTAACTCAGTGGAAACACACAGGGACATATATGTCTCTGTTACCTGTATTACATCTTCATGTATGGATTGATTGCCTCAAGGGGTTATTGCCACAGCTGAGTGCCTACGCCACGAATAATCCACAGCTCCTGCACTCCATTTGTTCCCCTTTCGCTGCCCTTGTTGCTTGGTCACTGTGGTGGTTATTGTTGTTGTTGTTGTTGTTGTTGTTACTGACCTTGCATCTGACAGACACAAAAGGAGAGAGCAGAGGAAATACAGGGTGGGAGAGAAAGATAGAGCTCCTAAAGACCTGCTTCACCCCCTGTAAAGCGACTCCCCTGCAGGTGGCGGTCTGGGGGCCAGACCCCAAATCCTTCCACCTGTCCCCTCTATTCGTGAGCGCCACAAGCCCTTAACCCTCTGACATACCGCCAAACCTCCCTGGATTTACTTTTGAAGGCAGTATCACCTGCCTCGTTTTGAATCCTCATTATCCTGAGGCTCAGTCCTGGAGACAGTGTCATGACACGACACACGGAGATCTCTGTTATCAGAGAGCACCTGGAACAGCAGCTGGGGCTCTAGTGCCAGGGCAGGAGCAACTCCCCATCCACCTTCCACGGAGTCCACCTGCCTGCATTTTGGTCCTTTTCCCTCCAAAAAAGTTTTTTCCCTTTTTTCACTTTGAAACAGGCAGGAGACAGGTTACCCAGGCAGGGGGAAAAAAAATAAAAAGCCTTTTTTTTTTTTTTACCGAAGTGAATGACCATCTTCTGGGAAGTATAGGTTTTGAACCTGAAAACTCTGTCTGTCTGTCTCTTAGTGAACAGAAAGAGCCACTAGCCCAGCCAGATCTCACACTCAGATGGGGTGTTTTTGCCAGTCAAAGGTCTGCACAGCGCACTAGGGATTGGGCGGCCTGAGACCCAAATGTTACATTGTAGATGGACTGTTTGCACTTTTTGCTCCCCAGGACATTGGACTGTCTCAGCTCCCTCCCCTACAGCATGAAAAAAAGACTCTTGACAACCTTGGAGCAACTGGAGTGGGGGCGAGGGGAGCTGTTTGCATGTCTGCACTGCTCATGCCCAGGTGTCTGTGGGGGTCCGTGGCAGAGGCTGTAAGGGGGCTAGGGGGCAGAAGGAGACTGTTTGAGAGGCAGGCTGCAGGCAGGGGAGCCCAGGAGTGTGTGCAGGGCTGTGTGTGTGGGTGTGGTGGCAGGGCGTTAGGGCAGGTCCCCCTGCTGGATGGTGAGATGGCAGCTGGGCTGGCCCTGGGCCCTCAGGGCTGAAGGGCAGAAGCAGGGTGGCAGTAAAGTAGCGCAGGGAGGAACACAGTAGATGTTAGTTGGGAGCTGGGGGACAGAGGGTAAGGGGAAAGGGGGCATCCTTGAGGAGGGGTCAGGACTAGAGAGTGGGGGCAGCTGGAGGCATGGAAGGTCCAAGGAATCAGGGACTGACAGGAACAGATTCCTACACCCCCCCACTGGATAGAAGCTGCAGAAGCCAGAGCAGCAGCCCTGGCTCGCCTAGGTCAAGGGCCCTGAGTGAGTCCATCTGAGGATGAGGAAGAGGAGGAGGAGGTGGAGGAGGAGGAGGAGATAGAGGAGGAGGAAGAGTAGGAAGAGGAGGAGGAGGAGGCGTAGGAGGAGGAGGAGGGGCAGGAGGGCAGCTGTCAGTAGGCAACGGGATTAATAGAGGCCTCCATTACGGAGGCATGTGTCCAGGCAGGCACCCACCAACCCTCAGGGGCAGCTCAGGGCACCCAGGGACTTGGTGTGGGTATCTCTGGGGCGGGGACTGTCAGTCAGTCAGCAAGACTGTGTGTCAGTGCACATGGTGGGACAGGGGCCTGGCGGACCTTGGTCCCCCGCCCTGGACTGTCAGATGCCAGCCCCATGCCCAGACACACACCAATCTGCACATAGCCCCTTGGCCTGGCCGACCAGCACCTGCTTTGGCCTGGGGCTCTGGCTCTGGTGGCTGGCCACCACCCCTCAGGTCAAGTTCAGCGTGGGGGTCATGGCTGCTGGTCAACTGGATGGGCGGGGTCCTCTAGCAACCACATGAGCCCTCTGTGATGTCCTAGCCCCTGGCAATCTGTGCTGGCCACACTGGCACTGGGCAGCCCAACTGCCCTGCCACTAGGTCAGGCAACAGCGCCCAGACGCCTGGGCCCTGGCACAGAGGGACGGAAGGATGGGAAGACAGTGCTGACCGACGAGGGACCTCAGGGCTGGCAGCCAAGAGAAGACAGGTGGAGGTGCGCCCGGGATCCTGGGAGCCCAGGCCAGAGCTGCCTGCATGCCTGCCTGCCTTCCTGGATGTCCGTATGCTGCCTTTGTCCAGGTAGGTTTCTCAGGTCCCCTCCAATCCTGTCCTCTCCTGTCCTATCCTGTCCTCACCATCCTCTCCCCTCTCCTCTCCTCCGCACTTTGCTTCTCTCCTTTGTCTGTCCTCTCTTCCAGGTGCCCTGCTCACCAGCTCCAGCACTTGTGATGCTTCTCCAGTGACAGCTGTTCGCAACCCCTTCCACCCCCTGCCTGCCCCTAATGTGACCCAGCTCACAGGGTCTCCGGCTCATCCCACCCAAACCCACACGCCCCAACACATTCCCTGGTTCAGCCCCTCTGCCCTATTCAGCCAAACTGGGCCTTTGCAACCTACCTATGCATCGTTGTTTCTCCTCACCATTCAAGGAGAGATCTCCTTTTGTACTTAGCTTGGTTGACTGGTGGATGGATGGATGGATGGATGGATGTATGAATGGATGGATAGATGTATGGGTGGATGGATGGATGGATGGACAGGTCAATGGATCGGTTATGTAGAGGCAGAGTACCATATAGGGGTACTGGAGTCCGCTGGTGTCAGATCCCTAGTCAATGTCAAATGTAAAACATTAATTCATCAATAACAAAAATGAATAAGCACCTAAATACATAAATAAATAAATATAAAAACTGGGTTAAAAAATACATGGCGTCTTTGCCTTTCTGCATATGGAATGCTGTGAGGATCTTAACAAGGAAAGCATTGTCCTGATTAACCCATTTGAAGTCGTGGAATATTTCCTTTTCCTTTTTCTTTTTTTACTTTCTATTTTCTTGATTATTCACTGGAATAAATAGACAGGAATTGAGAGGGAAGGGAGGTAGAGAGAGTTTGAGACACAGAGAGAGACAACTGCAGCACTTCCGCACCACTTGTAAAGATTTCCCCTGGCATGTGGGAACCAGGGTGTTGAAGCCCAGTCCTCCTGCATTGTAACATGAGTGCTTAACTGGGTGTGGCACCACCTGGTACCCTTGATGGGACACTTTTTTTTAGCAATGAAAAGAAATTCTCGTGGCAAGGTAATAAATAAATGAAGAAGTCAATAAAAGTGCATTTACATTAACTCAGTGGAAACACACAGGGACATATACATCTCTGTTACCTGTATTACATCTTCATGTATGGATTGATTGCCTCAAGGGGTTATTGCCACAGCTGAGTGCCTATGCCACGAATAATCCACAGCTCCTGCACTCCATTTGTTCCCCTTTCGCTGCCCTTGTTGCTTGGTCACTGTGGTGGTTATTGTTGTTGTTGTTGTTGTTGTTGTTGTTACTGACCTTGCATCTGACAGACACAAAAGGAGAGAGCAGAGGAAATACAGGGTGGGAGAGAAAGATAGAGCTCCTAAAGACCTGCTTCACCCCCTGTAAAGCGACTCCCCTGCAGGTGGCGGTCTGGGGGCCAGACCCCAAATCCTTCCACCTGTCCCCTCTATTCGTGAGCGCCACAAGCCCTTAACCCTCTGACATACCGCCAAACCTCCCTGGATTTACTTTTGAAGGCAGTATCACCTGCCTCGTTTTGAATCCTCATTATCCTGAGGGTCAGTCCTGGAGACAGTGTCATGACAGGACACACGGAGATCTCTGTTATCAGAGAGCACCTGGAACAGCAGCTGGGGCTCTAGTGCCAGGGCAGGAGCAACTCCCCATCCACCTTCCACGGAGTCCACCTGCCTGCAATTAGGTCCTTTTCCCTCCAAAAAAGATTTTTCCCTTTTTTCACTTTGAAACAGGCAGGAGACAGGTAACCCAGGCAGGGGGAAAAAAAATAAAAAGCCTTTTTTTTTTTTTTTTACCGAAGTGAATGACCATCTTCTGGGAAGTATAGGTTTTGAACCTGAAAACTCTGTCTGTCTGTCTCTTAGTCCACAGAAAGAGCCACTAGCCCAGCCAGATCTCACGCTCAGATGGGGTGTTTTTGCCAGTCAAAGGTCTGCACAGCGCACTAGGGATTGGGCGGCCTGAGACCCAAATGTTACATTGTAGATGGACTGTTTGCACTTTTTGCTCCCCAGGACATTGGACTGTCTCAACTCCCTCCCCTACAGCATGAAAAAAAGACTCTTGACAACCTTGGAGCAACTGGAGTGGGGGCGAGGGGAGCTGTTTGCATGTCTGCACTGCTCATGCCCAGGTGTCTGTGGGGGTCCGTGGCAGAGGCTATAAGGGGGCTAGGGGGCAGAAGGAGACTGTTTGAGAGGCAGGCTGCAGGCAGGGGAGCCCAGGAGTGTGTGCAGGGCTGTGTGTGTGGGTGTGGTGGCAGGGCGTTAGGGCAGGTCCCCCTGCTGGATGGTGAGATGGCAGCTGGGCTGGCCCTGGGCCCTCAGGGCTGAAGGGCAGAAGCAGGGTGGCAGTAAAGTAGCGCAGGGAGGAACACAGTAGATGTTAGTTGGGAGCTGGGGGACAGAGGGTAAGGGGAAAGGGGGCATTCTTGAGGAGGGGTCAGGACTAGAGAGTGGGGGCAGCTGGAGGCATGGAAGGTCCCAGGAATCAGGGACTGACAGGAACAGATTCCTACACCCCCCCACTGGAAAGAAGCTGCAGAAGCTAGAGCAGCAGCCCTGGCTCGCCTAGGCCAAGGGCCCTGAGTGAGTCCATCTGAGGATGAGGAAGAGGAGGAGGGGGTGGAGGAGGAGGAGGAGAAAGAGGAGGAGGAAGAGTAGGAAGAGGAGGAGGAGGAGGCGTAGGAGGAGGAGGAGGGGCAGGAGGGCAGCTGTCAGTAGGCAACGGGATTAATAGAGGCCTCCATTACGGAGGCATGTGTCCAGGCAGGCACCCACCAACCCTCAGGGGCAGCTCAGGGCACCCAGGGACTTGGTGTGGGTATCTCTGGGGCGGGGACTGTCAGTCAGTCAGCAAGACTGTGTGTCAGTGCACATGGTGGGACAGGGGCCTGGCGGACCTTGGTCCCCCGCCCTGGACTGTCAGATGCCAGCCCCATGCCCAGACACACACCAATCTGCACATAGCCCCTTGGCCCGGCCGACCAGCACCTGCTTTGGCCTGGGGCTCTGGCTCTGGTGGCTGGCCACCACCCCTCAGGTCAAGTTCAGCATGGGGGTCATGGCTGCTGGTCAACTGGATGGGCGGGGTCCCCATGGCCTAGCAACCACATGAGCCCTCTGTGATGTCCTAGCCCCTGGCAATCTGTGCTGGCCACACTGGCACTGGGCAGCCCAACTGCCCTGCCACTAGGTCAGGCAACAGCGCCCAGACGCCTGGGCCCTGGCACAGAGGGACGGAAGGATGGGAAGACAGTGCTGACCGACGAGGGACCTCAGGGCTGGCAGCCAAGAGAAGACAGGTGGAGGTGCGCCCGGGATCCTGGGAGCCCAGGCCAGAGCTGCCTGCATGCCTGCCTGCCTTCCTGGATGTCCGTATGCTGCCTTTGTCCAGGTAGGTTTCTCAGGTCCCCTCCAATCCTGTCCTCTCCTGTCCTCTCCTGTCCTCACCATCCTCTCCCCTCTCCTCTCCTCCGCACTTTGCTTCTCTCCTTTGTCTGTCCTCTCTTCCAGGTGCCCTGCTCACCAGCTCCAGCACTTGTGATGCTTCTCCAGTGACAGCTGTTCGCAACCCCTTCCACCCCCTGCCTGCCCCTAATGTGACCCAGCTCACAGGGTCTCCGGCTCATCCCACCCAAACCCACACGCCCCAACACATTCCCTGGTTCAGCCCCTCTGCCCTATTCAGCCAAACTGGGCCTTTGCAACCTACCTATGCATCGTTGTTTCTCCTCACCATTCAAGGAGAGATCTCCTTTTGTACTTAGCTTGGTTGACTGGTGGATGGATGGATGGATGGATGGATGGATGGATGAATGGATGGATAGATGTATGGGTGGATGGATGGATGGATGGACAGGTCAATGGATCGGTTTTGTAGTGGCAGAGTACCATATAGGGGTACTGGAGTCCGCTGGTGTCAGATCCCTAGTCAATGTCAAATGTAAAACATTAATTCATCAATAACAAAAATGAATAAGCACCTAAATAAATAAATAAATATAAAAACTGGGTTAAAAAATACATGGCGTCTTTGCCTTTCTGCATATGGAATGCTGTGAGGATCTTAACAAGGAAAGCATTGTCCTGATTAACCCATTTGAAGTCGTGGAATATTTCCTTTTCCTTTTTCTTTTTTTACTTTCTATTTTCTTGATTATTCACTGGAATAAATAGACAGGAATTGAGAGGGAAGGGAGGTAGAGAGAGTTTGAGACACAGAGAGAGACAACTGCAGCACTTCCGCACCACTTGTAAAGATTTCCCCTGGCATGTGGGAACCAGGGTGTTGAAGCCCAGTCCTCCTGCATTGTAACATGAGTGCTTAACTGGGTGTGGCACCACCTGGTACCCTTGATGGGACACTTTTTTTTAGCAATGAAAAGAAATTCTCGTGGCAAGGTAATAAATAAATGAAGATGTCAATAAAAGTGCATTTACATTAACTCAGTGGAAACACACAGGGACATATACGTCTCTGTTACCTGTATTACATCTTCATGTATGGATTGATTGCCTCAAGGGGTTATTGCCACAGCTGAGTGCCTACGCCACGAATAATCCACAGCTCCTGCACTCCATTTGTTCCCCTTTCGCTGCCCTTGTTGCTTGGTCACTGTGGTGGTTATTGTTGTTGTTGTTGTTGTTGTTGTTGTTGTTGTTACTGACCTTGCATCTGACAGACACAAAAGGAGAGAGCAGAGGAAATACAGGGTGGGAGAGAAAGATAGAGCTCCTAAAGACCTGCTTCACCCCCTGTAAAGCGACTCCCCTGCAGGTGGCGGTCTGGGGGCCAGACCCCAAATCCTTCCACCTGTCCCCTCTATTCGTGAGCGCCACAAGCCCTTAACCCTCTGACATACCGCCAAACCTCCCTGGATTTACTTTTGAAGGCAGTATCACCTGCCTCGTTTTGAATCCTCATTATCCTGAGGGTCAGTCCTGGAGACAGTGTCATGACACGACACACAGAGATCTCTGTTATCAGAGAGCACCTGGAACAGCAGCTGGGGCTCTAGTGCCAGGGCAAGAGCAACTCCCCATCCACCTTCCACGGAGTCCACCTGCCTGCATTTTGGTCCTTTTCCCTCCAAAAAAGATTTTTCCCTTTTTTCACTTTGAAACAGGCAGGAGACAGGTTACCCAGGCAGGGGGGAAAAATAAAAAGCCTTTTTTTTTTTTTTTTTTTTTTTTTTTTTTACCGAAGTGAATGACCATCTTCTGGGAAGTATAGGTTTTGAACCTGAAAACTCTGTCTGTCTGTCTCTTAGTGAACAGAAAGAGCCACTAGCCCAGCCAGATCTCACGCTCAGATGGGGTGTTTTTGCCAGTCAAAGGTCTGCACAGCGCACTAGGGATTGGGCGGCCTGAGACCCAAATGTTACATTGTAGATGGTCTGTTTGCACTTTTTGCTCCCCAGGACATTGGACTGTCTCAACTCCCTCCCCTACAGCATGAAAAAAAGACTCTTGACAACCTTGGAGCAACTGGAGTGGGGGCGAGGGGAGCTGTTTGCATGTCTGCACTGCTCATGCCCAGGTGTCTGTGGGGGTCCGTGGCAGAGGCTGTAAGGGGGCTAGGGGGCAGAAGGAGACTGTTTGAGAGGCAGGCTGCAGGCAGGGGAGCCCAGGAGTGTGTGCAGGGCTGTGTGTGTGGGTGTGGTGGCAGGGCGTTAGGGCAGGTCCCCCTGCTGGATGGTGAGATGGCAGCTGGGCTGGCCCTGGGCCCTCAGGGCTGAAGGGCAGAAGCAGGGTGGCAGTAAAGTAGCGCAGGGAGGAACACAGTAGATGTTAGTTGGGAGCTGGGGGACAGAGGGTAAGGGGAAAGGGGGCATTCTTGAGGAGGGGTCAGGACTAGAGAGTGGGGGCAGCTGGAGGCATGGAAGGTCCCAGGAATCAGGGACTGACAGGAACAGATTCCTACACCCCCCCACTGGATAGAAGCTGCAGAAGCCAGAGCAGCAGCCCTGGCTCGCCTAGGCCAAGGGCCCTGAGTGAGTCCATCTGAGGATGAGGAAGAGGAGGAGGGGGTGGAGGAGGAGGAGGAGAAAGAGGAGGAGGAAGAGTAGGAAGAGGAGGAGGAGGCGTAGGAGGAGGAGGGGGGGCAGGAGGGCAGCTGTCAGTAGGCAACGGGATTAATAGAGGCCTCCATTACGGAGGCATGTGTCCAGGCAGGCACCCACCAACCCTCAGGGGCAGCTCAGGGCACCCAGGGACTTGGTGTGGGTATCTCTGGGGCGGGGACTGTCAGTCAGTCAGCCAGACTGTGTGTCAGTGCACATGGTGGGACAGGGGCCTGGCGGACCTTGGTCCCCCGCCCTGGACTGTCAGATGCCAGCCCCATGCCCAGACACACACCAATCTGCACATAGCCCCTTGGCCCGGCCGACCAGCACCTGCTTTGGCCTGGGGCTCTGGCTCTGGTGGCTGGCCACCACCCCTCGGTCAAGTTCAGCTTGGGGGTCATGGCTGCTGGTCAACTGGATGGGCGGGGTCCCCATGGCCTAGCAACCACATGAGCCCTCTGTGATGTCCTAGCCCCTGGCAATCTGTGCTGGCCACAGTGGCACTGGGCAGCCCAACTGCCCTGCCACTAGGTCAGGCAACAGCGCCCAGACGCCTGGGCCCTGGCACAGAGGGACGGAAGGATGGGAAGACAGTGCTGACCGACGAGGGACCTCAGGGCTGGCAGCCAAGAGAAGACAGGTGGAGGTGCGCCCGGGATCCTGGGAGCCCAGGCCAGAGCTGCCTGCATGCCTGCCTGCCTTCCTGGATGTCCGTATGCTGCCTTTGTCCAGGTAGGTTTCTCAGGTCCCCTCCAATCCTGTCCTCTCCTGTCCTCTCCTGTCCTCACCATCCTCTCCCCTCTCCTCTCCTCCGCACTTTGCTTCTCTCCTTTGACTGTCCTCTCTTCCAGGTGCCCTGCTCACCAGCTCCAGCACTTGTGATGCTTCTCCAGTGACAGCTGTTCGCAACCCCTTCCACCCCCTGCCTGCCCCTAATGTGACCCAGCTCACAGGGTCTCCGGCTCATCCCACCCAAACCCACACGCCCCAACACATTCCCTGGTTCAGCCCCTCTGCCCTATTCAGCCAAACTGGGCCTTTGCAACCTACCTATGCATCGTTGTTTCTCCTCACCATTCAAGGAGAGATCTCCTTTTGTACTTAGCTTGGTTGACTGGTGGATGGATGGATGGATGGATGTATGAATGGATGGATAGATGTATGGGTGGATGGATGGATGGATGGACAGGTCAATGGATCGGTTATGTAGAGGCAGAGTACCATATAGGGGTACTGGAGTCCGCTGGTGTCAGATCCCTAGTCAATGTCAAATGTAAAACATTAATTCATCAATAACAAAAATGAATAAGCACCTAAATACATAAATAAATAAATATAAAAACTGGGTTAAAAAATACGTGGCGTCTTTGCCTTTCTGCATATGGAATGCTGTGAGGATCTTAACAAGGAAAGCATTGTCCTGATTAACCCATTTGAAGTCGTGGAATATTTCCTTTTCCTTTTTCTTTTTTTACTTTCTATTTTCTTGATTATTCACTGGAATAAATAGACAGGAATTGAGAGGGAAGGGAGGTAGAGAGAGTTTGAGACACAGAGAGAGACAACTGCAGCACTTCCGCACCACTTGTAAAGATTTCCACTGGCATGTGGGAACCAGGGTGTTGAAGCCCAGTCCTCCTGCATTGTAACATGAGTGCTTAACTGGGTGTGGCACCACCTGGTACCCTTGATGGGAGACTTTTTTTTAGCAATGAAAAGAAATTCTCGTGGCAAGGTAATAAATAAATGAAGAAGTCAATAAAAGTGCATTTACATTAACTCAGTGGAAACACACAGGGACATATACGTCTCTGTTACCTGTATTACATCTTCATGTATGGATTGATTGCCTCAAGGGGTTATTGCCACAGCTGAGTGCCTACGCCACGAATAATCCACAGCTCCTGCACTCCATTTGTTCCCCTTTCGCTGCCCTTGTTGCTTGGTCACTGTGGTGGTTATTGTTGTTGTTGTTGTTGTTGTTGTTGTTACTGACCTTGCATCTGACAGACACAAAAGGAGAGAGCAGAGGAAATACAGGGTGGGAGAGAAAGATAGAGCTCCTAAAGACCTGCTTCACCCCCTGTAAAGCGACTCCCCTGCAGGTGGCGGTCTGGGGGCCAGACCCCAAATCCTTCCACCTGTCCCCTCTATTCGTGAGCGCCACAAGCCCTTAACCCTCTGACATACCGCCAAACCTCCCTGGATTTACTTTTGAAGGCAGTATCACCTGCCTCGTTTTGAATCCTCATTATCCTGAGGGTCAGTCCTGGAGACAGTGTCATGACACGACACACGGAGATCTCTGTTATCAGAGAGCACCTGGAACAGCAGCTGGGGCTCTAGTGCCAGGGCAAGAGCAACTCCCCATCCACCTTCCACGGAGTCCACCTGCCTGCATTTTGGTCCTTTTCCCTCCAAAAAAGATTTTTCCCTTTTTTCACTTTGAAACAGGCAGGAGACAGGTTACCCAGGCAGGGGGGAAAAATAAAAAGCCTTTTTTTTTTTTTTTTACCGAAGTGAATGACCATCTTCTGGGAAGTATAGGTTTTGAACCTGAAAACTCTGTCTGTCTGTCTCTTAGTCCACAGAAAGAGCCACTAGCCCAGCCAGATCTCACGCTCAGATGGGGTGTTTTTGCCAGTCAAAGGTCTGCACAGCGCACTAGGGATTGGGCGGCCTGAGACCCAAATGTTACATTGTAGATGGACTGTTTGCACTTTTTGCTCCCCAGGACATTGGACTGTCTCAACTCCCTCCCCTACAGCATGAAAAAAAGACTCTTGACAACCTTGGAGCAACTGGAGTGGGGGCGAGGGGAGCTGTTTGCATGTCTGCACTGCTCATGCCCAGGTGTCTGTGGGGGTCCGTGGCAGAGGCTGTAAGGGGGCTAGGGGGGAAAAGGAGACTGTTTGAGAGGCAGGCTGCAGGCAGGGGAGCCCAGGAGTGTGTGCAGGGCTGTGTGTGTGGGTGTGGTGGCAGGGTGTTAGGGCAGGTCCCCCTGCTGGATGGTGAGATGGCAGCTGGGCTGGCCCTGGGCCCTCAGGGCTGAAGGGCAGAAGCAGGGTGGCAGTAAAGTAGCGCAGGGAGGAACACAGTAGATGTTAGTTGGGAGCTGGGGGACAGAGGGTAAGGGGAAAGGGGGCATCCTTGAGGAGGGGTCAGGACTAGAGAGTGGGGGCAGCTGGAGGCATGGAAGGTCCCAGGAATCAGGGACTGACAGGAACAGATTCCTACACCCCCCCACTGGATAGAAGCTGCAGAAGCCAGAGCAGCAGCCCTGGCTCGCCTAGGCCAAGGGCCCTGAGTGAGTCCATCTGAGGATGAGGAAGAGGAGGAGGGGGTGGAGGAGGAGGAGGAGAAAGAGGAGGAGGAAGAGTAGGAAGAGGAGGAGGAGGAGGCGTAGGAGGAGGAGGAGGGGCAGGAGGGCAGCTGTCAGTAGGCAACGGGATTAATAGAGGCCTCCATTACGTAGGCATGTGTCCAGGCAGGCACCCACCAACCCTCAGGGGCAGCTCAGGGCACCCAGGGACTTGGTGTGGGTATCTCTGGGGCGGGGACTGTCAGTCAGTCAGCAAGACTGTGTGTCAGTGCACATGGTGGGACAGGGGCCTGGTGGACCTTGGTCCCCCGCCCTGGACTGTCAGATGCCAGCCCCATGCCCAGACACACACCAATCTGCACATAGCCCCTTGGCCCGGCCGACCAGCACCTGCTTTGGCCTGGGGCTCTGGCTCTGGTGGCTGGCCACCACCCCTCAGGTCAAGTTCAGCATGGGGGTCATGGCTGCTGGTCAACTGGATGGGAGGGGTCCCCATGGCCTAGCAACCACATGAGCCCTCTGTGATGTCCTAGCCCCTGGCAATCTGTGCTGGCCACACTGGCACTGGGCAGCCCAACTGCCCTGCCACTAGGTCA
Source organism: Erinaceus europaeus (assembly GCF_950295315.1). Taxonomy (NCBI): domain Eukaryota; kingdom Metazoa; phylum Chordata; class Mammalia; order Eulipotyphla; family Erinaceidae; genus Erinaceus; species Erinaceus europaeus. Next base: position 2,315 of record NW_026648103.1, on the reverse strand, counting down.
GGCAACAGCGCCCAGACGCCTGGGCCCTGGCACAGAGGGACGGAAGGATGGGAAGACAGTGCTGACCGACGAGGGACCTCAGGGCTGGCAGCCAAGAGAAGACAGGTGGAGGTGCGCCCGGGATCCTGGGAGCCCAGGCCAGAGCTGCCTGCATGCCTGCCTGCCTTCCTGGATGTCCGTATGCTGCCTTTGTCCATGTAGGTTTCTCAGGTCCCCTCCAATCCTGTCCTCTCCTGTCCTCTCCTGTCCTCACCATCCTCTCCCCTCTCCTCTCCGCACTTTGCTTCTCTCCTTTGTCTGTCCTCTCTTCCAGGTGCCCTGCTCACCAGCTCCAGCACTTGTGATGCTTCTCCAGTGACAGCTGTTCGCAACCCCTTCCACCCCCTGCCTGCCCCTAATGTGACCCAGCTCACAGGGTCTCCGGCTCATCCCACCCAAACCCACACGCCCCAACACATTCCCTGGTTCAGCCCCTCTGCCCTATTCAGCCAAACTGGGCCTTTGCAACCTACCTATGCATCGTTGTTTCTCCTCACCATTCAAGGAGAGATCTCCTTTTGTACTTAGCTTGGTTGACTGGTGGATGGATGGATGGATGGATGGATGGATGGATAGATGGATGTATGAATGGATGGATAGATGTATGGGTGGATGGATGGATGGATGGACAGGTCAATGGATCGGTTTTGTAGTGGCAGAGTACCATATAGGGGTACTGGAGTCCGCTGGTGTCAGATCCCTAGTCAATGTCAAATGTAAAACATTAATTCATCAATAACAAAAATGAATAAGCACCTAAATACATAAATAAATAAATATAAAAACTGGGTTAAAAAATACATGGCGTCTTTGCCTTTCTGCATATGGAATGCTGTGAGGATCTTAACAAGGAAAGAATTGTCCTGATTAACCCATTTGAAGTCGTGGAATATTTCCTTTTCCTTTTTCTTTTTTTACTTTCTATTTTCTTGATTATTCACTGGAATAAATAGACAGGAATTGAGAGGGAAGGGAGGTAGAGAGAGTTTGAGACACAGAGAGAGACAACTGCAGCACTTCCGCACCACTTGTAAAGATTTCCCCTGGCATGTGGGAACCAGGGTGTTGAAGCCCAGTCCTCCTGCATTGTAACATGAGTGCTTAACTGGGTGTGGCACCACCTGGTACCCTTGATGGGACACTTTTTTTTAGCAATGAAAAGAAATTCTCGTGGCAAGGTAATAAATAAATGAAGAAGTCAATAAAAGTGCATTTACATTAACTCAGTGGAAACACACAGGGACATATACGTCTCTGTTACCTGTATTACATCTTCATGTATGGATTGATTGCCTCAAGGGGTTATTGCCACAGCTGAGTGCCTACGCCACGAATAATCCACAGCTCCTGCACTCCATTTGTTCCCCTTTCGCTGCCCTTGTTGCTTGGTCACTGTGGTGGTTATTGTTGTTGTTGTTGTTGTTGTTGTTACTGACCTTGCATCTGACAGACACAAAAGGAGAGAGCAGAGGAAATACAGGGTGGGAGAGAAAGATAGAGCTCCTAAAGACCTGCTTCACCCCCTGTAAAGCGACTCCCCTGCAGGTGGCGGTCTGGGGGCCAGACCCCAAATCCCTCCACCTGTCCCCTCTATTCGTGAGCGCCACAAGCCCTTAACCCTCTGACATACCGCCAAACCTCCCTGGATTTACTTTTGAAGGCAGTATCACCTGCCTCGTTTTGAATCCTCATTATCCTGAGGGTCAGTCCTGGAGACAGTGTCATGACACGACACACGGAGATCTCTGTTATCAGAGAGCACCTGGAACAGCAGCTGGGGCTCTAGTGCCAGGGCAGGAGCAACTCCCCATCCACCTTCCACGGAGTCCACCTGCCTGCATTTTGGTCCTTTTTCCCTCCAAAAAAGATTTTTCCCTTTTTTCACTTTGAAACAGGCAGGAGACAGGTTACCCAGGCAGGAGGAAAAAAAATAAAAAGCCTTTTTTTTTTTTTTTTTTTTACCGATGTGAATGACCATCTTCTGGGAAGTATAGGTTTTGAACCTGAAAACTCTGTCTGTCTGTCTCTTAGTCCACAGAAAGAGCCACTAGCCCAGCCAGATCTCACGCTCAGATGGGGTGTTTTTGCCAGTCAAAGGTCTGCACAGCGCACTAGGGATTGGGCGGCCTGAGACTCAAATGTTACATTGTAGATGGACTGTTTGCACTTCTTGCTCCCCAGGACATTGGACTGTCTCAACTCCCTCCCCTACAGCATGAAAAAAAGACTCTTGACAACCTTGGAGGAACTGGAGTGGGGGCGAGGGGAGCTGTTTG
>NW_026648102.1:0-34029 GCF_950295315.1 Erinaceus europaeus | reverse complement strand
GCTGTGGATGGGACCAAGGAAGCCCCGCCAGTGCCCCAAAGCTGAACTACTGCGCAGCCAAGGCCGGTCTGACCTGACTGCAGAGCCCCGGGCTGTGCCTGTTGACTCAGACAGTTCTGCTAAGGGGACCTGCCCGCTGCAAAGGAACAGGGAAACGGCATCGGGAGCGAGAGGCCCCAGGTTCCAGCCCTGGCTACCACCAGCCGCCAGCGCCCAGCAGGCTCTGGTCAGAAGCAAGGAAGACAGTGGTGACGGCCACACGGTGGCTCTGAAATATCTGTCTGAGAGGTCGTGTCTCCCAGCCTGGGCCCGACGCCATGGGTCTGAACCTGCCTGTGCCCCACTCCACCTCACCCAGGAATCCTGCTGGCAGAGGCCCAGCCACCTGACACCGACACTTAGGGGGGAAGACAGAGAAAGTCTCTGCGGGGTGCTGGGCTGCACCCACGAGTCGCTGGACACGACACGAGGAGCCTCCCGGCCCTCAAGGAGCCCAGAGCTGAGCTCCACCCAGGACCGGATAGCGGAGAGCCAGGGCGAGCTGACAAACGACACGCACCCAGCGCAGGTGCGCACTTCTAAATAAGAGGCTGGGAAACGACACGCATGGCTGAAGGGACACGTTACCAAGCACAGGGACCCGGGTTCAAGGTCCGGCTACCCGACTGCAGGAGGGAAGCTTCGCAAGTGTGGAACAGGGCTGCAGGTGTCTCTGTCTCCCTCTCTCCCTCTCTCCCTCTCTCCCTCCTATTCACCTCTGTTTCTTTCTGGCCTATCAAATACAAAAATAATAATCAACAATTTTAAAATAACATACTAAATATCCGAAAACCACGGTGTGCAAGCAGAAGAGCTGGTTACCAATGTTCACAGGAAAAGGCCAGGAGGTCATGCGCATCAGACCAGCCAAGTGAAGGCAGAGATCCAGACTGGCCTGCAGAGGGCGCCGAGCCTGACACCGGAACTGTCAGAGCAGTGGAGGAAGCTTGCTCTGGGGGGTCGCCCACCCCGAGCCCCAGTGGAAGCGGGGGAGGGAGGCTGACAATCCGACGGACCGTCCATCCGTCCATCCGTCCACGCAGTTTCCTCTGCATCAGTGGCACCATGCCTCAGGTCAAGGAGCGAGGACGTCTGTGATGTGTGACCGCTCTGAAGCCAACGGCATTGCTAAAGATTCCACTAGTCCACTTCCGGTTGCCTCACTGATGTTGCTGATAACACTATTAACCAGGTTTCTTTTTTCAGTTCTTCAGATGCATTTTATGAGACAGAAAGAAACTTAGAGGGAAGTGGGAGTTGTGGGGAGAGGGAGGGAGGGAGGGAGAGAGAGAGAACTGCAACACTGCTTCATTGCTCTTGAAGCTTCCCCTCCTACAGGTGGAGACTGGGGGCTTGAACTCAGGTCCTTGAGCACTCTACTGGGTACGCCACCATCTGGCCCCCAATGGGTTCCTTGAAAAGCCATATACAGAGTTCTCTGTAAGTGTTTAAACCATATACACTTCACCATTCATCAAATCATAAACGAGCCCCAAAGGGCATGGGTCGCACTGACAGCCATAGGGCCCTCGCTTGGAATAAATAGGGGCCAGCCCTTCGATGCTATGATTCTCACACAGCCCTCAAAACATCTGGCACGACAAGGCATCATTGGTGGGTCAGAAATGGGGGCCGGTACTGAATCCCCGGGTTTACTGCCAGTAGTATCAGGGCTTAGCAACGAAGCAGTAAGTGGATCGTGAAATGATGAAAGAGTTCAACGACAGTTCACCGATCTGGCTGCTTGCCGAATGATTCCAGAAGTGACCGACTTCCAGCTCCCAGTGCGGCGAGGGAGACACAGGGAGATGGCCCCCGGCCTAGCCCGCACAACCGGAAGGGTAGCACCTCTCCTTACACTTGTAAGAGAAGCCGCGCGGCAGCCCTTGACCCCCCCCCCCCCCAGTCAAAATGCCACTCAGGCAAGAGAGCGTCTCACCCTCGTGGAGCCACAGCTTCCAGAAGGGACCGCGGCCGGGAGAGGGGCCCAGGGAGCCCCACACAGAAGCAGGGGCTTAACCAACGTCTGACAGAGCCAATAACTAACAAAAGTGTCCTGTGTTTGAGGGGTGTGGGGGTGGTGGTTTTGAGACACATCAGAACTTCATCTACTTCTCAGCTAGGCCTGCTGTCAGCTGGACTACGAGGCCAGACCTGAAGCAGCAGGGCTTGGCCACGTCTAGACAAAGGTGAACACCCAACTCCAGCTCCCGGGGGCCGCCCCATCCACCTACCAGGAGGAAGAATGGAGAGTCGTGGGAGTTGGCAGTCCAGACTGAGACTGAGTCACAGGACTGCAGACAGCCTCCCCTCCCAGACACCTTCATGTGGTGCTGCTGCAAGACTGCTCACGGCAGTGCCTTTCGTGAAACACGGAGAAACAGCAGAGTTACAAAACACTGCTGCGTGTCCCAGGGGTTCCCTGCCGTAGAGCACGGGGCGGTGGCAGGGGCCATAGCACTGCACTAGCCAGGGACGCCCCAGTTCCAGCCACAGGTGTCTGAAAGCAGACTGGGATAGTAATGGGCAACGGCGGGCGACTCATTACAGGTAGCCATGGCGCAGGGAGGCGCCCTGAAACAGAGGCTTACCCAACAAAAGCGTCCAGCTGAAAAGCAAAGGAGAGAGGGAGAGGGGGAGGGGGAGGAGAGGGGGGAAGGGAAGGGAGGGGAGGGGGAGGAAAATGGAGAAGGATTGGGAGAGGAAGAGGGAGAGGGAAAGAAACAGAAAGGGAAAGAAAGAAAGAAAGGAAGAAAGGGAGAGAGAAAGAAAGAAAGAAAGAAAGAAAGAAAGAAAGAAAGAAAGAAAGGGAGAGAGAAAGATGGGATCTCCCAAGAACTGTTGGACAGCAGGAAAATGCATAATGTGCATAATGGGGGCAGCAGAAGGGGGAAAGGAACAGAAAACTATGCTGAGGGAGCCATGGTGAGAATTCCCCCAGCGGTGTGCAGCATCAGAAAGCCCAGAACAGCAAACAAGATCAATGGGTGTGTATGTGTGTGTGTGTGTGTGTGTGTGTGTGTGTGTGTGTGTGTGTGTGTGTGTGTCTGCCCAGAAGTGTGTCACAGATCAAAGCTCTCCAGAGATGAAATGGTGCCTTACACTGGTGCAACCTGGAGCATTCCTACTCGTGACCACAGATGCGAGCTCAGACCTGCAGGGATGCAGAGTCACACAGGCTCCTGTGCTGAATATGGGCCCCAGATCAGATCAAGAGGGTCTTCAGTTGGCAATGTTTGTATACTTTTCCCATATTTGGGGGCTGCTGTCTTCCCTGACCCAGCTATCTAGTCCTTTTTCCAGCTGTGGTGTCACCTCCCCAGACAATGGTGGGGGACCACCTGCAGGTCAGATGTCAGGCTCAGGCAATAACTAGTGAAGCTATGAGCCCCTTGGAATAGACCTAAAATAGACCTACTAGCTTTTTCCAAAATGGAGACCCCAAATCTTCATCCACAATATTCCAGCCTTTAGGTTCATGATTAGCCAACAATTTGTTTGGCTCTATATGCTAACGCTTTTTCAGCCACCAGGTTCCAGATGCTACCATGATGCCAACAGGATTTCCCAGGGTAGACACCCCACCAATGTGTCCTGGAGCTCCGCTTCCCCAGAGCCCTGCCCCACTAGGGAAAGAGAGAGACAGGCTGGGAGTATGGATCCACCTGTCAACACCCATGTTCAGCGGGGAAGCAATTACAGAAGCCAGACCTTCCACCCTCTGCATCCCACAGTGACCCTGGGTCCATACTCCCAGAGGGATAGAGAATAGGAAAGCTATCAGGGGAGGGGATGGGATATGGCATTCTAGTGGACTGTACCCCTCTTATCCTATTGTCTTGTTGGTGATTCCACTTTATAAATAAAAAATTATAAAAAAAAATTTTTTAAAGAAAGAAATAGTGCTTTACCTACAGAGACACAAATACCAGAGTTCTATCTCCTCAGAAACATGTAAGCAGGGGCTGAGTGTTGGTGCACCTGGTTGAGCACACATGTTACAATGTGAAAGGACCCAGGTTCGAGTCCCTGGTCCCCACCTGCAAGGGGAAAGCTTCGCGAGTGGTGAAGCAGTGCTGCAAGTGTCTCTCGGTCTCTCATCCTCTCTATCTCCCCCTTCCCTCTCAATGTCTGTCTCTATTCAATACATAAATAAAAATATTTTTAAAGAAAAGAAAGAAATGTGTAGGGAGTCGGACAGTAATGCAGCGGGTTAAGCGCACGAAGCGCAAGAACCGGAGTAAGGATCCCGGTTCGAGCCCCCGGCTCCCCACCTGCAGGGGAGTCGCTTCACAGGCGGTGAAGCAGGTCTGCAGGTGTCTGTCTTTCTCTCCCCCTCTCTGTCTCCCCCTCCTCTCTCCATTTCTCTCTGTCCTATCCAACAACGATGACATCAATAACAACAACAATAAAAAAAAAGACAAGGGCAACAAAAGGGAAAAATAAATAAATATAAAAAATAAATTAACTTAAAAAAATAAATGTGCAAGCATGGGAGGATGGGGCAAAATATTTAGACTGTTTAGTTAAAAATATAAAATAAAATAAGGGGCCAGGTGGTAGCTCAGTGGGTTGAGCGCAGGTGGCACAAAGTGCAAGGACCAGCATAAAGATCCCAGTTCAAGTCCCCGGCTCTCCACCTGCAGGGGAGTTGCTTCACAAGAGGTGAAGTAGGTCTGTAGATGTCTATCTTTCTCTCCCCCTCTCTCTCCATTTCTCTCTGTCCTAGCCAACAATGACAGCATCAATAGCAACAATAATAACAACAATGATAAACAACAAGGGAAACAAAAGGGGGGGGAAATGGCCTCCAGGAGCAGTGGATTCATAGTGCAGGTACCAAGCCCCAGCTTTTTATTTATTTTTATTTATTTATTTTATTTATTTTTATTTATTGCCTTAAAGGCAGTAAATAAATAAAAACTAAATAAAACTAATGAAGAATTATACCTGAGGGGTTACCCTTTGAAAATGAAATAATTTTTCCAGCCCAACAAAACTTGGGGATATTTTTGCCAGAACCTAACTTGTACGGAAGGTTAAAACAAGAAATGTCAACAGGGCCTGCCAGACAGTGTGCTGCTCTGCCATGGCACAACCCGGGTTCGAGCCCAGCCCCCACCACGCCAGAGGAAGCCTTGGTGCTGTGGCCTCTTTCTTTCTGTCCCTCTGTCTCTGTGACATTATCTATTTGAAAAAGTCAGCTCCAAGTGATGAGGTCCCAGTAACAACAGGAAGCAAAAACAAGCAAATAGAATGTTGGGGCCCAGGCACCAGCTCATCCGATAGGCTTCTCACTTCACTGTGTGAAGCCCCAGGTTCAAGCCCCGGCACCACAGGTAGGTCTGTGATGTGCTCTCCTTCTCTCTCTATCCCACATGCACGCTCTCGTTTAATTAAAACTGATGAGGGAGTTCACTGGGAATAGTGGAGTCACCAAGGTTCAAAGGCCTGGAAAAGAGAGAGAGTGGTCCGGGAGGTGGCGCAGTGGATAAAGCATCAGACTCTCAAGCATAAGGTCCTGAGTTCAATCTCCGGCAGCACATGTACCAGAGTGATGTCTGGTTCTTTCTCTCTCTCCTCCTATCTTTCTCATAAATAAATAAATTAATGAGAGAGAAAGAGAGAGAGAGAGAGAGAGAGAGGAAGGAAGAAAGGAGGGAGGGAGGGGAGCTAAACATTCTTTAGACAAAAGAAAGGCAACAACAATATACCAGGTAAGGAAGGGCTCTGAAGAAGGAGTAAGTCAGAGTAAAATAAAAACTGTTGCTTGACTCATTTATACTGATCTGACACAGTACTATCAGTGAAGCAAGACTCCATTATTGGAAAGTAGGACTGGGAGAAAGCAGAGTAGTTATGGAAAAAGATTTTCATGCCTGAGGCTCTGAAGTCTCGGGTTCAAACCCCAACATCACACCATAAGCCCAAGCTGAGCAGTGTTCTAGTGAAAGGAAGGCAGGTAGGAAGATTGGCTTTATTGTTTAATCTTTTGTTTATTGGAGAGAGAGAGAGAGAGAGAGAGAAACTGAGAGGGGGAGAGGGAGATGGAAAGGAAAGAGAGTGACACCTGTAGCCCTGTTACACTGCTTATGAAGCTTTTCTCCTGCAGGCAGGGGTTGGGGGCTTGAACCCGGGTCCCCTTCCACAGTGCAGTGTGTGTTCTACGAGGTGTACCCCTGCCTGGCCCCCAAAAGAAAAGTTCATTTGGATGAGGTGCGGGTGTACACTGCAGACTGCAGGGCACCAGCTAAGGAAGTTTCTCTTTGAAGAGGAAGGGAAACGTAGCTGATATGCTGAGAAGGAGAGAAAACAGAGCCCTGAGATACACTCAGTTAAACCGCAGCCGGCATCGACAGAGGAGACCGAAACAGAACCGCACCTCACCACTGAGACTGAAGACATACGCCAAATGGAAGACAGTCGTTACGGGGCCCATAACTGACGAGGAGCTGACACCAAGAGCTAGTAAAACTCAACAACGCAAAGACAAACTATCCCGTCGAATAACCGCCCCACGTGCGGCCAGCAGGCACACGGGACGCGCGCGCCTTGTCAGGGCATCGGGGAGAGTGCATCACCGGGACTCTACCAGCCGCTCCTAGGAGGAGGAAGACAGAGACGGCATATGCCCACCCCGGGGTGGGGAAAGGCAGCTTGCAGGCAGCCGCCATGGGACCCCGCTGCCGACCTGAGGGCAGGGAGCCCGGCAGACAGACCGGGAGGCGTCACCCGGAGAGACCTTAGCAGCCCTGCTCACAAGGGCCGCCTGTGGGGACAGCTCAGGGCCCAGGCAGAGGAGAGGGTAAGGAGGCCGCCGTCTGTCTGCACTGCAGGGCAAAGCAGGCACCTGCGAGAGAAGGCCAAGTCTTCTTGCCTTTTGCTTTGGTGGCGACGGAGTCAGGGATCAGGCTAAGCTGGGAAGAGGAACAGTGCCCGACAATGTTACCTGGATGCAGGGCATAAAAGAACAAAGTAGCAGGACAGAGCAAAGCGCACACTGAGACAAACGTGTAACAACTGATAAAGCAGTAAACAGCCCACACCGAGACAGCTAAAGCACAGACCCGGACACAGGAGGGAGGTGACCAGAGAGGGGCCTGAGGGGTCCGCGCAGTGTGGGTCCAGCGTGGAGCGCGCTGGGATGGACCTGAGGCAGAGAGGGAGATCCGGTGGCCCGTCAGGAAGAGGTGCAGGGCAGAGACGAGCAGACCCTGGAGGAGGGACCTCCGTCTAGACAAGCCCACCATGAGCACAGAGACTGTGAATGTGGTTCAAAAACCAAGATATCGCTGACTAGAACCACACACATCTGCAAGCTGGGGGCTGAAAAAGAGTTAAGATGGAGAGCAGAGCAAATTGTTGACTAACCGCGACTAATCATTCTTGCCTCAAGGCAAGAACGCTGTGGATGGAGATTTGGGGTCTCCATTAGAAAAAGCTAGTAGGTCTAGTTTAGATATATTCCAAGGGGCCCATGACCCAACCAGTTTTTGCCTGCGCCTGAAATCTAATATGCGGGTGACCTAAGCTATTGTCTGGGGGGATGGTGTCATAGTTGGAAAAAGGACCAGAAAGCTGGTTCAGGGAAGAGAGTAGCTCCCAAATATGGGGAAACTACAGAAATATTGTTAACTCTTTCTCAGTCACCAGATTCCAGATGCTACCATGATGCCAACTGGACTTCCCTGGGCAGACAACCTCACCCATGTGTCCTGGAACTCAGTCTCCCCAGATCCCTGCCCCACTAGGGACAGAGAGACTGGCTGGGGGTGTGGATCCACCTGTCAACACCCATGTCCAGTGGAGCAGCAACTACAGAAGCCAGAACTCCCACCTTCTGCTCCCACAATGACCCTGGGTCCACACTCCCAGAGGGATAAAGAACAGGAAAGCTGTCAGGGGAGGGAAGGGGATACAGAGTTCTGGTGGCAGGAATTGTGTACCCCTCTTATCCTATGGTCTTGTCAGTGTTTCCATTTTATAAATAAAAACTTAAAGAGAGAGAGGAAGAAAGGAAGGAAGGAAGGAAGGGAGGGAGGGAAGGAGGGAGGGAGGGAGGGAGGGAGGAAGGGAGGGAGGAAGGAAGAGAGAGAAAGAACCACAGCCATCAGCAGCTCAGGGAACAGCTGACTGACAGACTCGGGCTCTCATGTCTGAGGTTCCTGGCTCCAACCTTAGTCCCGTATGTAGACAAGGGTGTTTCTCACTGAAACTAACTCTCACGTGAAACTAACTCTCTCGGGAGTCGGCCGGCAGCGCAGCAGGGTAAGCGCAGGTGGCACAAAGCACAGGGATGCGTAATGGTCCCAGTTCGAGCCCCCGGCTCCCCACCTGCAGGGGAGTCGCTTCACAGGCGGTGAAGCAGGTCTGCAGGTGTCTGTCTTTCTCTCCCCCTCTCTGTCTTCCCCTCCTCTCTCCATTCCTCTCTGTCTTATCCAACAACAACATCAATAATAACAACAATAAATCAAGGGCAACAAAAGGGAGTAAATATTTTTAAAAAGAAACTAATTCTCTCCCTCTCATACATGTGTATGTATATATAGTAAATACAGTAAATCTTTTAAAAAATAGACACATTGAAATATAAAGACACATACAGAGGTCAGATGGTGGCGCACCTGGTAAAGCAGACGTTACAATGCACCAAGGATCCAGGTTCAAGCCCCCAGCCCCCCACCTGCAGAGGAAAAGCTACACAAGTGGTAAAGCAAGGCTCTCTCTCTCTCTCTCTCTCTCCCTCTCTCTCTCTCTCTCTCTCTCCCTCTCTATCTCCCCCTTCCTCTCAATTTCTGGCTGTTTCTTTCCAATAAATAAAATAAAATAATATACACATAAAAATTAGAACTAAATGACTGGGGTGAGGAGAAAACAGAATAGTTATGCAAGAAGATTTTCATGTCTGAGGCTCTGAGGTTCCAGGTTCAATCCCTGACATCACCATAAGCCAGACCTGAGCAGTGGTTTGGTAAAATAAAGTAACTAATCATAATAATCAAGTAAGATCAGAGCAGTACATAGCCTATAAGTACTGAGAAAAAGCAGGCAGGGGCAGCTGTGCTGGTTCAGATTCCCCAACCTTCCCACACGAGCACTGCACAGCAGCAGGGGTGTCCATTCCGCTGGGACACGGAACACCGTCAGCTTCTCTGTGCTTAACACGGAGCGTCACGTATCTGCAGCAAAAAGCAGTGTAAGGACGAGAACACACGTATGACTCCACAGCTACAGGGTGCTACAGCCCTCTACCAGGAGAGATGACCCAGCGGGCAGACAAGCAGGAGCGGCACGGCTGGGCCCTTCACCGCCAGTCAACAGGTGCCACGGCGCCCGATGGCAGGACACAGCCTCCTCCAGCTGGCCAGACAGAGATCAGGTCGGGAAAGAGACCGGAATTCAGCAGCAGAAGCATCACTGGGAAGCCTCGGCAGACCTGGAGGCTACACGGTCTGCTTCTAAGTTACACATGGGCCAAAGTGGGAACTTAAAGAGGAAACGTCAACGCTGTTAACTAAATACATGAAAATACAACGGGTGGAGACTTCTGGGATGCAGGAAAGCAGCACTCTGAGGGTCTAGACGTCTGCACCAGGAGGAGAATCAACCGAGCAGCCACGCCTCCACTTTATGCAGCTGGGGCGGGGGGCAAGTTTAGTCCGAAGCAGCAGAAGAGAAGCAGTAATAAGAATTAGACTAGAGGGAGGCGGGCGGCGGCGCAGCAGGTTAAGCGCAGGTGGTGCAGAGCGCAAGGACCGGCGTCAGGATCCTGGTTCGAGCCCCCGGCTCCCCATCTGCAAGGGAGTCGCTTCACAGGCAGTGAAGCAGGTCTGCAGGTGTCTGTCTTTCTCTCCCCCTCTCTGTCTTCCCCTCCTCTCTCCATTTCTCTCTGTCCTGTCCAACAACGACAATATCAGTAACAACACCAATAATAACTACAACAATAAAAACAACAAGGACAACAAAAGGGAATAAATTTTAAAAAAGAATTAGACTAGATAACAAAGAAAATAAAAATAGAAACATCAACTAGGCCAAAAGCTGGTTCTTTGAAAAGATCAACAAGGGGCCCGGGGAGATATGTTTTATGTGGTTTTATGTATTCATCATTACCTCCAAGCCTGAGGCTCAGAGGACACAGGTTCAAGTCTCAGGACCACCATAAGCCATTGTTGAGCTCTAAGGGGTGGGGGAAGGCGGAGGGCAGACAGCACAATGGTTCTGCAAACAGACTCTCATGCCTGATTCTCTGAAGTCCAGGCTCAAGCCCCCGCACCACCATAAGCCAGACCTGAACAGTGCTCTGGTTTAAAAAAAAAAGAAAAGACAGTGGGATGGGGGGTGGGGTGGGGGTGGGTTTAGCTGGCAGTGTGTGGGACTTGCGTGCTGGAGGCTCCGGCTTGTTCTGCAGGGGCCCAAGTGTGAGCAGAGTGCTCTGGCTTCTCTGTCTCTCCTGTGTCAGACTCGTGCTCTACCTCAGATGAGATGGTCTGTAAAATCAAGGTGAGCCGGGGGGCAGCTCAGGGCAGGGGCTTTCCTCTCTGTCTAAAGGAGCAGCACAACCCAGAGTAGAGCAATCACACGGGCTACACGAGCAGATGATAAACAGATAAACAAACCCGTAACAGACGTAAAGTCAAACTGCCAGTGGGACTTGCTGTCTGTAAACATGTACGTTACATATTCAGTCAAATAAACATTAGTCAAGTGCAGGCTTTCCCGTGTGTGGTTACCAGCATGTCACGAAAATGCACCGACAACAAAGAGAGAGAGAGAGAGAGAGAGAGAGAGAGTGTGTGTGTGTGTGTGTGTGTGTGTGTGTGTGTGTGTGTGTGTGTGTTGGCGAGACAGAAACAGTCAGCATGGGAGGGCTTGAACTGTCCACACAAGGGAATCAAGCACATCACACACACAATTAAAAGAAAAGAAAAAAGAAAGAAAGAAAAAGAAAAGAAAAAATCTGAACAGAAATCAATAGAAACACCTTAAATTTTTATCTCATAGGATTTTCCCATTAATGGGAACTAGAGGTCCTCACAGAGTAAGTGATGTCCTATCTTGGAGCAGAGAAAATTAAAAATGGGCTGAAAAATATTCCTGCCAGACACCAATGGGCTTCTTGAGACATCCTGAGACGCCATTACAAAGAACCCAGAGGTCAGCAGAAAGGTGGCCCCCACTAGCTAAACGATGACAAATTCAACAGTAAAAAGAAAACGTTAGTTACAATTAGTGAAATCATAATTAGCCTACTATATTGACTAAAGTTTGCAAAGCCCTGACTATATAGTGATCCTCCAACAACAAAAAATAAGAATTTCTCTTCTCAAGTAACATACTTCACTGAAGTTGATTTTACTTAGAAAGAAAATTACAGTAAGACTGGGAATAGCCACCACCTACCGCCTCCACCCCCAACCCCTGTCCCCAGGCCCCCAAAAGATAAGCTCTTCCTACCACAGAAAGTCACGCACTGATCCATGGGCCACTTGCCACTCTGGTGGTCTGTCAGAAGACCCTTGCTGCCACCACAGGAGGCCTCAGCAGACTGCTCGTTCTACAGGAACACCCTTAGGTCATTGAGCTGGTCGGCAGTATGCCGAGGCAAGACTTCATGGATTTATAGGAGCAGAGGCCGTCCCACAGGCCCTGAGCCTTGAGCCAGGCGGAGATGCATATGCCTCACAGCCAATCCAGTGCGCTTTTACACATTGAGACTCTCTCTCTCTCTCTCTCTCTCTCTCTCTCTCTGCCTGGGCTTATTTGTGGGTTGATAGTCTTTTTTTTCTTTTTTTTAAATTTTTTTATAGTTATTTATTTTCCCTGGGATGCATTGGATCGACCTTCTCATGGTGCATCCCGTGAGTACCCCATTCATTGGGAAAACTGACAATTCTTCCTAGCCAACTGAATCCACATGGATCCCAGTCACTTTCAAAGCCAGCAACAAGCAGCTCCTGACACCTTTCAATCTGACGCTGTTGACTGGCTACGGAAGAAGGGCAAACGCTAGAAGAAGATTTTCCCTTTTTGTTGCCCTTGTTTTTCGTTGTTGTTGTAGTCATTACTGATGTCTTCATTGTTGGCTAGGACAGAGAGAAATGGAGAGAGGAGGGGAAGACAGAGAGGGGGAGAGAAAGAAAGACACCTGCAGACCTGCTTCACCGCCTGTGAAGCAACTCCCCTGCAGGTGGGGAGCCGGGGGTTCGAACTGGGATCCTTATGCTGGTCCTTACACTTTGCGCCATGTGCGCTTAACCCGCTGCGCTACTGGCTGACTCCCAATAGTCTTAACAACTGTTTTTTATGTATGTCTTTACTATTCTCCCTTGCGCGTTGAGAGAGAAAGAGAGAGAGACAGAGAGGTGGGAGGGAAGTTCTTTTCAAGAAGAAAGCAAAGACTGGGCTACGTCTCCCTTTAGTGGGTGAGGCCAGGGCTCCTGCTGGCGCTCCCACTAGGCCTGATCTACTTTGCCAACTCACCAGAGGAAGAAGGTTGGTGAGTCAAATCCTGTGAACCTGACGATATAGATCCTGGGTGCCAGGCCCAAACCAATCAACACCCAGCCCCGCCTCGGGGGTCCGTGGAAGGCAGGACGATCGTGGAGCGGACAGTCGCGTGTTACACTCGGGGAAGAGCAGAGCAGGAGAGGGAGGGCAGGGACCAGGGTTGCTGCTCAGGCGGGCACCTCAGGAAAAGGGGGGTCGGAGGAGGGGAGGGAGTCGGAGTACCTGTGAGAGGCGTTTCAGAGCTGTTCTAAGCAAAGACCAAAAGTGCAAACATTCGGAAGGGGAGTCGGGCAGGGTGGCCAGCCCCTCGAGCAAGGGGAGAGAGGGGTACTGGGGGAGGCCTGGGGAGCCAGAGACCACAGTGTGCACGTGAGTTGTATCTGAAGTGTCACTGGGGGGTTGGAAGGTTGACAGAAAGGAAGTCTTTGGGTCTGAAAAGCTCGCGCTCTCTGTGACAAGGCTAGAATCTAGAATGCGGTGGCCAGAAGCCCTTGTCCCAGTCACACAGCGGGAGGTGGTGGAGGTTCTGGAGGTGAGCAGTGAGGAGGGGAGTCAGGCTAAGCTGTGAAGGCGAGTCCAAAGGGCTTTCCACTGCGCTGGGCAGGCCAGACTCCACAGTCGCCGACCGGCAGGGAGCCTGGAAGGGGCTAAGTCTACGGCAGTTCTCTGGGGACAGACAGGTTTGGAAGCCTCCTGGCGCAGCTGCGAGAGGGTGTTGAGAAGCACACAGACGCATCAGCTTGTGTTCAAAGCGAGAAAGGAGAGCAGGTGGGTCGACACAGTCATGAGCACACAGATACTGTCTATTCAGAATAAATGTGAGAAGGGCAAAGGGAATGACGGCCTTGGGGGCGGGCACGACTGTGGTATCCAGAATTCCGGTAAAGTGTTTGTTTTTTCCACTGCGCCTAAAGTGTTTGTCTTTTAAGGTACACATTACTACACTCAACAACCTGGGTTCGAGCCCCTGCCTCCCACCGGCGGGGGGGGGGGAGGGGGAAGCTTCACAGAAGAAGAAGCAGAACTCCAGGCATCTACCTCTCTATCTCTCCTCCCCCACTCCAAGTCTATCTTCCCATCAAAAAAAAAAAGAGGAGGAGGGAGGAAATGGGTTTTCACTGCCGAAAGTGGTCAGCGGCAGAAAATGCTGCTCAGAGTTCTGGTGGTCAGAGACTTCAAGCTGATTTCTGAGATAGGAGACCACGGATGACAGTCACAAGAATGATTTCAGCAGGGAGGAGGGTGTGGGTGTGGGTTCACGGAAAAATAACTTAGGGTCAAGGAGATGCTTCAGCCTGTCAGAGCACAGACCTGGGTGCCTGAGGTCCCAGAGGCCCCAAGCCAGACCCCCGACGCCGCCATGTGCAGGAGCAGAGTCGTGATCTGGCTCCTCTCCCCTCTCCCCTCCTCCCCTGTATCTCTCTTTCCTCTCAAATCAGTACTTTTTTTTTAATCATCTAAAATAATTAGCCACCACAAGTGTAGACAACCCTCCGAGACACTGTTGTTATATATATGAAAGAAGCAGCAGTAGCATCTCTGAGCGGCTGCCCAAGAAAGGTCATTTGCATTCAGGAGTGTGGGGCGGAGAGCTAGCCCTCGGAGCATGCTGCCCTGCAGGAGAGTGACCCAGGTGCAGGTCCCAGTACCACATAGGAGTACCACGGCTCTGGAGAAAGCTTCGGTGCTGTGGTGTCTCCCTGTCCACCCATCCACCCATCTGTCAGTCCGTTTATCCTTCCATCTAAAAACATCAGCCTGAAGCAGTAATGCCCCAGAGACTAGAGGGAGAATGAAATGGCTCACTCAGAATGAGTACTGGGGCAGTAGGTGATGGTTCAGACGCAGGACGGCACCTGGAGAAGAGGTGGTCTTCCTGGACCACAGAGACCTCAGGCGGTTTTGCCAGCTGGGAAAGTAGCATGAATGGGCAGAGGTGTGAGCAGGAAAGAGTAAACAGTGAGTGACAGCGGATGAGTGTGGAGGAAATCATTCCTGGCTGCTTCCACGGGTATTTCCCTTGCACTGAAGGCATTAAAGATCACAGACTGGGAAACGGCAGGGGTTGGCAGTCTGGAGAGAAGTGAACAAAGGAGTGGTCCCTAACAGTGAAGTGGGCTGGTAGGCACCACGCTCCACTTGGGCTCTGAGGTCATCAACTTAAAATGAAAGCAGTTGGGGGAGTCTGGAGGTAGCTCGGCAGGTTAAGCGCAGGTGGTGCAAAGCGCAAGGACCAGAGAAAGGATCCCAGTTTGAGCCCCCGGCTCCCCACCTGCAGGGGAGTCGCTTCCCAGGCGGTGAAGCAGGTCTGCAGGTGTCTGTCTTTCTCTCCCCCTCTGTCTTCCCCTCCTCTCTCCATTTCTCTCTGCCTTATCCAACAACAACAGCAATAGCAACAATAATAAAACAACAAGGGCAACACAAGGGAATAAGTAAATGTTTAAAAAAGAAGTTAAAAAAAATGAAAGCAGTTGGTAGTTTTTCTGCTTTTCTCCACCCGGTTCTGGCTACTAAAACACAAACTTTGGGTTGTGACATGAAAGCAACACAGTGGGAAGGGGGCAGAAGAGCCTGGGTGGGTGAATTCAAAGACCTGCAGTGGCGGCCATCGCATCTGGGCTGGAGGCGGCGGCAGACCAGCCCCAGGGGTGCGGTCAGGGGACTGGAGACCCAGACTGGCAGGAGAATCACTGTGGTGTGGAGTTCAGAGAAAGGGGGCTGGGGGGGGGGGGGGGGCCGGCGGAGCTGCAAATGAACTGGGGGAAGAATCAACAGTTACCCCAATAAAGCGTACAGTGAGAAGAGCAGAAGCAGGAGTTTAAGAATGAGCAAGAGATTTAAGGAAATCAAGGGCAAGGAACTGAGAGGTCTGGCTGTTGTCGATGAACGTCTAGAATAGGAGAGCAGAGAAAACTGTCAGGGCAAACACTGAATTGTCAGAGAAGGGGGACAGGACTGAGGAATCCCCCAGGAAGTGCAGCAGAGAGGGACCCATGGGCGGTTTGATAGCACAGCTTGACAGGAACATGGAAGCCACCAGGTTGGAAAATGTTGCTTAAACTTCAAAGACTCGCCACTGGGAAGTAGCAGTACATAATCTGGGAAAATGAAAGTGAGGGAAAGAACAGGGACTTGCAGCTATCTCACTCAAGTATAAGGAGCTGTGGTGCAGAATGCTCAAAGGATGAAGGCGGGACTTGAACTCCCCAGCCTTACCCTAGGCCTCTCCCTTGCTAGGCCCTCTTGGGAAAGCTTTCTTTTCTTTCTTCTCTTCCTTCCTTCCTTCCTTCCTTCCTTCCTTCCTTCCTTCCTTTCCTTTCTCTCTCTCTCTCTCTGTCTCTCTCTCAACAGTTTTATTTATTTATCAGTGAGGAAGGTAGAAGGAGGGAGAGAAAGAACCAGACATCACTCCAGCACATGTGCTGCCGGGGACTGAACTCGCACCTCAAGCTTGAGAGTCCAATAATTTATTTGCTGCACTACTTCCTGGACCACAGAAGAGGTTTTCTAAGTTCCAAGCATCAAGTCATGGGAACACACTTGATACCCAAAAGCATTTTATGGATAATCCCATTTTAAAAGATACAGCAGTCCCTAACTTGGCAAATGGCACATGACATCTTTCGAGCTTCACAGAAAAGCCAATTTAAGCAAATTTTCCCTCAAATTAAAATGGTCAGTGTAACCATTCTCTGTTCCCAGACACACCCACATTGTTTCTTAGTCAAACACTCATGAGACAATGTCACTGGGGCCATCTCTCAAAAGTCAAACCTGGTCCCTTTCACAATGGGAGTCGATGTCTAGTTTTGGAATCTGCTGTGTACAAGTCTCTGGGGGTTTTTTGTTTGTTTGTTTTGTTTTGTCTTGTTTTGTTTCCTAGCAGGTGCACAATACATGCTAGTCTGTCTACTGAGCCTGGCTTAATCTAGCTTCTCCTAATACTGTGCGCTAATGAGCCGTATTCGCCTGCTCACACACATACGGACGCAGGAAGCTTTAAGCAAACAGTACACCAGAAATACGTTAAGCGCTATCGTACTAATCGCCTGGAATTACTGTTTATCCCAGTGTGTGACTGTGCTTTAATAAAACACTTCTCTGCAGACATGAAACCCTCTCTGCAGAAATGGGACATTAGGCAGAAGAAGGAGAGAGCTATTTTTCCACTTGTCATTCCTCATCAACCTATTTCAGCGATGGAAAATTTTTAGAACCCAGTCGACAGACACGTGGTAATTATGCAAATTACCCTGTGAATTTTTCATGGTCCCTTGCCAAGTTTGAATACCTGTTTCCACAGTGTTCTCTGGTTCTGCTGCCTCCAGCCCATCCAGGCTGTCCTCATCTTCCACTGCAGTTCTTCCTCGACTTCGAGGCCTGCAGAAAATAAATGCATATAGTTAAGTATAAGGTTTGGGGGCGCAGAATTCTCCTCAACATAAAGTACAAGTCGAAGGTGTGTAAGACATTTAAGCAAATTTTCCCTCAAATTAAAATGGTCAAGGTAACCCCCCTCTGTTCCCAGACACACCCGCACTGTTTCTTAGTCAAACCTGAGAAATATTCCATCGACCCAGGAGACAATAACAATAGTCAGGAACAAGGACAAATGCAGGGAAGCTGCAAAGCCACATGTGAGGCGAAGAACAAGAAGACAGATGGACATCGAGGCCCACCAGGTGCAGGGCCGGCCCACTGGCAGCGTGCACTTACAAGCATGCCGGTGCCCGCTGCAGTCCCCAGCAATGCTCTGCTTCTCTGTGTCTCTCCTCTCTCATTAAAAAGAAAAAAGAAAAGCAACGCCTGAATCAATCCACACCGATAGTTTCAAGTGCAGAATAATCTCAGCGCCACAACAAGGCACAGATGACCATCGCGTCTTAAAAGGCAAGACCCGGCCCCACGCAGTGTCTGTGACTCACTCCCAGGGCAGAAGCCGAATAAGCCCTGACAGGAGGCGGCAGCAGGCAGCCTGCAAGTAGCCCGGTTCACAACGGAGACGGCACCCATACGGGCGTGGGTGGCCAAGAGCCCGGCTTCACAAAGTGCAGGATCGCTGAAGTTTCAGGCTCGTCTTCCTTGCAACACTGGCACTGCAACGCCCTGATCAGTTCTCTGTGTGGGCACACACTACGCTCAGCAGGCACAGAGGGCACGGCTAACGCCAGCCACGCGAGCCTGCGACGGACCGCTGCACACGCAGCTCTTCAAGCTGTCTTCCACACAGGAAGTCAGACGGACGGGCTCTGTGTGAGGCAAGGTTCACCAGCTTTAAAAAGATGGCCTTACTAGAGAATACATCCTCTTGTGGGGTGCCAGGCGGTGGCACACCTGGGTAAGCACACGCTACAGTGCGCAAAGACCCAAGTTCAAGCCCGTTTCCCACGTGCAGGGGGAAAGCTTCATGAGTGGTGAAGCAGGGCTGTGATGTCTCTCTGTCTCTCTCCCCTCTATATTTTACCCTCCCTTCTCTAGTTATCTCTTGTGTCTCTAGCCAATAATAAATACATGAAGGTTTAAAAGAGAATATATTCTCTTGCTGTAATGGAATGAAATTGAAAATAAACAGAAATAAAATGTGTAACATGGGAACTCATGGTTAAAAGTAACTAAATATCCCACTAGTTGAGGAAAAATTATAAGGAAATTAGGAAATAATGAGAATTAAGTGAAAATACAGCATACCAAAAATCTGCAAGACTCAAGTAAGCAGTTAGTGGAGGGAAATTCAGTGCCAAATAGTTATGTCAAAAATAAGATCTCAACGGTTCTCTTAGTAGAAACCCCCACTTTAAAAATTTAGGGAAATCGGTGAGTCAAACCTATAAATAGAAGGAAAAAATTAAAAAGCAGAAAAAAAGATGAGTAGACGATAAAGTTGTGGTCAAAGGGGGCAGGTGGTGGCGCACCTGGTTGAGCACATATGTTACAGCGCACAAGGACCCAGGTTCGAGACCCCAGTCCCCACCTGCAGGGGGAAAGCTTTGCGAGTGGTAAAGCAGGGCTGCAGGTGTCTCTCTGTCTCTTTCTCTCTCTATCTCCCACTTCCCTGTCAATTTCTATCCAATAAATAGTATCTCTGGGAGTTGGGCGGTAGCGCAGCAGGTTAAACGCAGGTGGCGCAAAGCACAAGGACCGGCTTAAGGATCCCGGTTCGAGCCTCCGGCTCCCCACCCGCAGGGTGGTCGCTTCACAAGCAGTGAAGCAGGTCTGCAGGTGTCTGTCTTTCTCTCCCCCTCTCTGTCTTCCCCCCCTCTCTCCATTTCTCTCTGTCCTATCCAACAACAATGACATCAACAACAATAACTACAACAACAATAAAAAACAACAAGGGCAACAAAAGGGAAAATAAATAATAAAAAATAATAATTAATTAAAACCTCTATCCAATAAGTAAATTTTAAAAATTTATTGTCAAATTCTATCAAACTTTAAATAAACAAACAATAGTTATACTAACTTTAGAAAGTAATGAAGAACTTAACTCCTTTATGAGGTGAGCATTATATTAATAGCAACACACACACACACACACACACACACACACACACACACACGCTTGACCTTGTCAAAACCCCCCAGCAGGAGCTCCCCAAAGACAAGGGCCTGCCTGAGTTGAGCTGACCTGCCCACAGGTAGGGAGCTGATCTCCACCGGCCTAACAGGCCTCTCAGAAGTGAGCCCACAGCCTCTGGCCGTGTTGCAGACGGACCGCTTGGTGTTGCACACACAGCACAGACAGAAATAGCACAGAAAGGCTTTGGAACAACCCTGAGTGACCGGAGCCACAGAAGGCTACCTGGGCCTCGGTACCAGACCCACCAAGCCCGACAGCCTGCTTGGGAACCAGGGCATCAACAATGCTGACAGTCCCCATGAGACACTTTTCTCATAACTGAAACCCAAAATGTTTGGGAGGCAACACACAAATGCCTGGTATTTAAAAAGAAAAACAAAATATCGCATCCGGTGAGAAAGTTGGATGCTACCAAGGCCACTGGCACAGGTAACGGTGATCTGACTTCACGGCCCTTTAAGGCAGCTATTGTAAGGTCTATTCAGATGAGAAAGTTTGAACAGGCTTTGAACAAAGCTTCAAATAGAAAACATCAGCCAAAAACCAGAAGTTACGAAGAACCAGGCAGAACTGATGGGAAAGTTCAATTACAAAATGCAAAGAAGAAATTATTGTACTTCATTACATTAATAGTTATATTAAACATAAATGCTCTGGAGGCTCGAAATAAAACATGGAGATCCTCAGAACTGATTCAACAGAGGCCACGGCTCACCCGAGAGCAAGAGAACACACTTGGCCAGGCACAGGGACCTGGGTTCAAGCCCAGCGTGGCATGGGAGTACCACATGTACCATCAAGGGAAGCTTGAGGGCCAGCTGTGGCGCCCCGCCCCCCCCCCCGGAATTATTTTCTTAAAACTGGTGGTAGGGCAGGGGGGCAGTCTGCCAAAAGCTGAGGGGCCACAGAGTTCCAAGGCTTAGACAGGCGATCAATGGATGCTAAGAGCCTAGGAAGTAGAGCAGTGGATCAAACCCTGGGATTGTCAAGGTAAACCAACCCCCAGACAACCTGCTAATAATAATAAGCATTACGCCTCATTCTCAGTAGGCTCGCACTCCCCCCGTCCTGGACCCTCTGGGGCTTCGCTCACTCTCCTCCCCACTTCTCCTGCTCCAGGCCACTTGATCCTGCATCTGCCGAGCTCGACCACATCAATGCAGCCAGAGCCACCTGGCCAGGGCTCACTTCGTTCGACCTGTGTCCAGAGGGCCAGGCCCGGGAGGTCAACCTTCCAGTTTCACTCCTCTGCCACCAAGTCGCAGATGCTACCAGGACACCAACCTGACCTCCCCAGGCAGGCGACCTCACCAATCTGTCCCAGAAGCCACCTCCCCAGAGCCCTGCCCCACTAGGGACAGACAGACACAGGCTGGGGGTGTGGATCCACCTGCCAACACCCATGTCCAGCGGAGAAGCAATGACTGAAGCCACAACTCCCACCTTCTGCTCCCCATAAAGAATTTGGGTCCAGACCCCAGAGGAATAAAGAACAAGGAAGCTTCCAATGAAAGGGAATGAGATATGGAATTCTGGTGGTGGGGATTATCCTATAATCTTGTTAATCATTATTAAATCACTGACATAGAGGGTCGGGCAGTAGCACAGCGGGTTAAGCACATGTGGCGCAACGCCAGGACAGGAATAAGGATCCTGGTTCCAGCCCCTGGCTCCCCACCTGCAGGGGAGTCGCTTCACAAACAGTGAAGCAGGTCTGCAGGTGTCTGTCTTTCTCTCCCCCTCTCTGTCTTCCCCTCCTCTCTCCATTTCTCTCTGTCCTGTCCAACAACAAACGACATCAATAACAATGATAGTAATGACCACAACAATGGTAAAACAACCAGGGTAACAAAAGGGAGAAAGCGGCCTCCAGGAGCAGTGGATTTGTGGTGCAGGCACCGGGCCCCAGCAAAAACCCTGGAGGCAAAAAAAAAAAAATCAATAACACACACACACACACACACACACACACACTGGACTGTAAGCATTAGACCCCAAGTTCCACCCCAGCAGCCCGTGTGTGCTGGAGTGACGCTCTGGTTCTCTCCAGATAGACGTCAATATAGACGTCTCCATATGCCCGCATGTCAGGAGGTGCCTTGCGTACATGAGGCTCTTGGTTCAATCCCCAGCACTGCACAGAGCACAGTGGGAGGGTAGTGGTCACCAGGAAGTATTTCAGTCGCTGTGCGTGGCCTGAGGCAGAGCTCAGCGAGAAACGGAAGGGGAAGGCAGAAAGTGGGGGCCATTCCGTAGTGCCTGGGACAACTGCTTCCGATCCCTGTTGTCTCTGGGTCGATGACATCTTGTTTTTAATCCTCTTGAGCATTGCTTTTTATATACAAATAAGACCAGCCTTCTGGGGGAGGGGTTCACTTACAGACCCCACAGACCTTAGAAGAGAATCTGTAAACATTATGAGTAAATCCATACATGTTTAATACCTTTAAATAAATCTCTCGAATGCCAGATTACCAAAACTCACCCCAGATAAAACAAGGTAACTCAAGAACCTTATAACTAACGCTCAAAGAAATGTAATTTGTTGAGGAAAACCTTTGAAATAGTAATCTCCAAGACCAGGTGGTATGACTAGCTAATTGCATGAAACTTTCTACAATAAGTTAGCATAAAACTCTACAGAATCTCTTCTAGAAAAACAAAAACAAAACCAGGAGGGAACAAGTCCTCACTCATTTAACAAGGTCAGTGATGCCTTCACGGTAGAACAAGGTGGGCACAGCACGAGAAACAAAGCTACATACCAACATCCCGAGACATCAAGGGCGTAGCAACCCTCAAAAACACGGACAAATCAATTTCCAGGCCACTAAAAAGAACAACGCACAGCTGGGCAGCCATTTACTCCCCAAAATGCAATCTTTATCCAGTAGTCAGAAATCAAGCGAGTACTCGACCGTACTAACAACCTAGGCCCCAGGTCAGCAGACTGTAGTCCCAGCCAAATCTAGGCCTCTGCCTGAATATCCTCTCCCAACGAGTCTCACGCTCTACTCCTCCTTCCGGCTTCCACAAAACACCTTCAGAAAGAACTCGGCTCACTGGCAAACACCCAGAAAACGTCCACTTTCTGGGCTCACTGCTGCTGTCATCCACCATTATGTTGATACCTGTTTGTTCTTTTAACTAATCTGCCCCGTGATCTTTCTGAGGGTCGGAACTCTGTCCTATATGCCGGGCCACACTTCCATTCTATCAGCACCGGCTACAGCTCTGAGGCTCAAGTGACACATGCAAAACACAGTGGCCCTTACTCAGAAGGAAAATGATGATTCCGTGCCTGGACTTGAGGAACTACCTCAACATTCTGAAGATGACAGAGAACAGAAAAATAAAAACTCCACAAGAACTCAAACGCTGAAAGAAAATGAGTGACACAACACTGCATGTTGGGTCTTTACGGCAAAGGAGAAATAGGCGGGTCTCACACCAGCTGGGGACATACAACGCTGGCATCGTTAGCGCCCACAGCCAGAGTCGACTTAGAAGACACGAGGGACTCACTGGCAAGGCGGCGGGGTTGGCAGACGGCGTTCCCCACTCGCCACGCCAAGCAGCGGCAGCAGTGACCAGTGAAAAAGCAACGGGAAGAGGCGCCACAACAGGCAGCTGCTCAGAAAAGCTGTAGCGGGGAAGCACAGCGAGCCTCACGGGCGGACTGGAGGACGGGCCAGACGGACCGAAAGACAAACGTGGACGGGAGAGAAAAGGACAAAGAATGTGAACAGGCCCGAGGGAGATGGAGCCAGTCAGGCGGCAGGTATGGCAGGACGTTCGGCCGGACCAGGTCGTCAGGAAACTCCAGGAGATGAAGGGTGGGCACTGACAAGAGTCCGTGGCGCTCAGGGTGGTGGGAACAGAGGTCGAGGCTCGCGACAACAGCCAAGGAAATAAGTGGAACAGCCGGCACAGAAGGCGAGGTAGCAGCATCCAGACCATCAAGAGAGAAAGGAGGGGCTCCCGCCCGGGCTGCAGCTTCCCGCGCAGACACGGCCCGCCGGGTGGCACAGGCGCCAGGGGTAGCAACACACAGGCGGGGAGAAGGCTGGGGGGCGGGGGGCTCCATGAGAAAGGGGCTCTGCAGAATCTCTGGCCCCGCGGGTGGTCTGCACGCTTACACAGGCCTGTGGGCACGCGTGACATGACCAAATATCTAGACTGCTGTATGGACAAGGCGGGACCCGCCGGTGCCCTTGACTCCAGGTGCGGATAATCCGTAGGAGTTAGCGGAGCAGGCTAAAAGCTGCTTCTCCTTGGCAATCTAGGGGCGAGGGTCTGTCCCCACACTCCTGGAGTCCAAGGCTCACGTCACAGCAAAGCTCCCCAAAGCAGAAAGCTAGCGAGCGCATCAACGATCCTCTCACAGGAGACGCTTGGTGATGCATCAGAAGTGCATGAGGACCCAGGTTCAAGCCCTGTCTCCACCCACCTGCAAGGAGGAAGCCTCAGGAGTGGTGAAGAAGGGCTGCAGGAGTCTCTCTTCCTCTCTCTCTCCTCCTTTCCTCTTAATTTCTCTCTGTCTCTACAAAAAAAAAAAAAAAAGATTAAAAAAAAAGGGGAAAAGTGGCCACCAAGAGTGGATGCATCATCATCATCATCATCATCATCATCATCATCATCACCACCACCACCACCACCACCACCACCACATCACTTCTGGGAGTCACATGCAGAAATAGCTAGTATATGGGGTTTGGAATTTATTTTTAATCATCATTACAAATGGCTCCTAATTTTCAACCTCTGGCATCTAAACAGTCTCCTGTGTCATGCCCAAAACTATGAATCAAAACCTGGTAGAAGTTGAACTTTCTGCACCCAGCATATTAGATTACAAGTTGCCCAAATTCCTTCTGAGCATTTGGTTCAATAACTTGATTTCTATTCACGCATGAGCACATACACACACATGCACACAGACACACATGCAATGGCTGAATCACAGCATCACCACTGTTCCCCAAATAAAGTCTGATATGATATGACTCACCCCTGAGCCACCCAAAATATGTCCGCTACGAGATAACATTAAATAATTTTCTTGGGGGGTCGGGCGGTAGCGCAGTGGGTTAAGCGCACGTGGCGCAAAGCACAAGGACCAGCAAAAGGATCCCGGTTCGAGCCCCCGGCTCCCCACCTGCAGGGGAGTCGCTTCACAGGCGGTGAAGCAGGTCTGCAGGTGTCTGTCTTTCTCTCCCCCTCTGTCTTCCCCTCCTCTCTCCTATTCTCTCTGTCCTGTCCAACAATGAACGACATCAACAACAGCAATAAAAACCACAACAAGGCTACAACAACAGGGGCAACAAAAGGGGGGATAATTTTTTCTTAAAAATATCAAAACAGTAATTTTAAAAAAGATAATGGAAATGTTTGATAAAGAATATAATCAGCAGATTTTTACAAAGAATAAAATAGCTTTCAAACATCAGACATTAGGGGGCCTGGCGGTGGCGCACGGCGTTAAGTGCACATATTACAAAGTGCAAGGACCTGCACGAGGATCCCGGTCCTGGTTCGAGCCCCCGGCTCCCCACCTGCAGGGGGGGGGGGTCACTTCACAAGCGGTGAAGCAGGTCTGCAGGTGTCTGACTTTCTCACTTCCTCTCTGTCTCCCCGACCTCTCTCAATTTCTCCTGTCCTCT
Source organism: Erinaceus europaeus (assembly GCF_950295315.1). NCBI lineage: Eukaryota > Metazoa > Chordata > Mammalia > Eulipotyphla > Erinaceidae > Erinaceus > Erinaceus europaeus. The sequence goes on along the minus strand of NW_026648102.1, from coordinate 9,237 downwards.
CCAACAAAATGGGGGAAAAAGTGGCCACCAGGAATAGTGATTTTTAGTGCCAGCACCAAGCCCTAGAGGAAAAAGCAAAACAAAACAAGAAAAAACACATTTCAAGTTCTGTTCTCAACTCTGACACCCCTCTCTCCAGACAGTATTTCTAGTCCCCCCCCCCCACCCCCCGTGTTAGCTAGCAAACTTAAGCAAAAATTACTGAAGTCATGGGCTCTTAGGAACAGAGCGCCCACCCCAGGTGCCTATTCTCAACTGCCCTGTTCCTACTTCCTGGTTCCTGATTACTAAACAGTTTGTTCTGCTTTTATATCTTAGTGCTTTTCAGCCACCAAGGTGCAGGTGCTACTGTGGCTTTATCCTGACCATCTGGGCAGATGGCCTCACCATTATGTTCCAGACTCTCATCTCTACCCAAGAGCCCTGCCCCACTAGGGACAGACAGACACAGGCTGGGGGTGTGGGTCCACCTGCCAACACCCATGTCCAGCGGAGAAGCAATGACAGAAGCCAGAGCTCCCCACCTGCTGCTCCCCATAGAGAATTTGGGTCCCTGCTCCCAGAGGGACAAAGAACAGGGAAGCTTCCAGCGGAGGGAGTGGGACAGGGAACTCTGGTGGTAGAAACTATGAATTGTACCCCTCTTATCCCACCAGCTTGTAGATCATCATTAAATCGCCGATTAAAAAAAGTTGGAAAATAAAAAAAATAGAAAGCAGAACTTGGACTGAGTTTGGTGGATTGCACCAAAATAAAAGATGGGGGAGGGGGGGTGTTCTGGTCCTGGAACATGATGACAGAGGAAGACCTAGAGGGGGTTGAACTTTTATGTAGAAAACTGAGAAATGTTACAAGGGTACAGACTACTGTATTTTACTGCTGACTATAAACCATTATTTCCCTCCCAATAAAAGGGGGGAAAACTTCTGGTCCATACTCTCAGAGGTGTGAGTGACGGGGGAGTCTAGCAGAGGGCACGACCCCTTCCCACCAGGGCCTGGAGCTCTTGTCACCAGGAACCTCTTGTTGTGTGTGTTTGTTTGTCTGAGCATCTCTTAAAGGGAAGAGATGCTGGAAAACAGAGGAAGCCAGACACTGTTTCCCTTACCCGAAAGAGAAAAGCAGAAAGGGAAGGAGACTGAGAAGTAGTAACAGGTGTGGGTGCGACTTAGAGAAGAAGTGACGACAGGACCATGGGGGGAAATGGGCCAAAAAATGTAGATAGGTAAATACTGATAGACAGAAAGCTGGCCCCTCTCTGTGACCTTGGGAGAACCACTGCCGTTTCCAACGGAGGGGATGGAGACACAGAGCTCTGGTGCTGGGGGACACGGTGGAATTATGCCCCCGTTATCTTGTAATTTTGTAAGTCAATATTAAATCCCTCATAAATAAAAAACACGTGGCATTCAATATCATTAACAATTTCAGAAATGGAAATGAAAACCAGGAGGCATCATTTTACATATCAAATTAGCAAAGAGACAGCGCCCTCGTTGGGGCAGGTTACGTGGACACAGACGCCAGTGGACAACTGGACCCCCAGCACCCTCAATACAGAGCACGGAAGGCAGCTCTGAGCTAGTCTCTTGGGTCAAAGGTTTTGAGAAAAGTCCTCCACAGTTCTGAAGAGAAGAGCAAGACGCAAGAACTGTTCAAGGAAATGTATGTTGCTACCAGGACGTGAGCGCAAAAGCCCAGGAGAAGCGAGAGTGGCCGCGGTCCGGCTGCACTGCCAGTGACTGTCAGCGAAGCCCGAATGACCACAGTGGGCCACGCAGCCGTCACCCCTCCCCGTACACGCCAAGCGTGCCCTCTCCAGCCGGGTCTCTCGGGGCTCTGCGAGCCGGGAGAGGACGGCGCACAGGCGAGGCCACCTCACGAGAGGGAAGACACATTTAGTCCCCACAGTAAGACAGCCCGGCGAACACCGGCTCCCACTCTGCTGTGCCAGGCTCCAGCACTGTGCCGGCAGAGTGAACAGCAGTGCGGACAGAGTTTGCTGATGACGGCTGCTGTGGGGGCAGAGCACAAAGACATCACGGGGTCAAAAGTTTACTCAGAAAGTCTCAAATCGGGGGTCGGGCGGTGGCGCAAAGCCCAAGGACCGGCCTAAGGATCCTGGTTCGAGCCCCCGGCTCCCCGCCTGCAGGGGGAGTCGCTTCACAGGCGGTGAAGCAGGTCTGCAGGTGTCTGTCTTTCTCTCCCCCTCTCTGTCTTCCCCTCCTCTCCATTTCCATTTCTCTCTGCCCTACCCAACAATGACGACATCAATAACCACAACAACAACCACAACAAGGCTACAACAACAAGGGCAACAAAAGGGGGAAAAATGGCCTCTAGGAGCAGTGGATTCACGGTGCAGGCACCGAGCCCCAGCAATAACCCCGGAGGGGGGGAAAAAAGTCTCAAATTTTAAAACTGATGGGGGCAGGTGGCAAAACCAGTATGTACACCGGTTACCAAACGCAAGGACCAGGGTTTGACCCCTGCCCCCCACCTGCCGGGGTGGGGGATGGGAGCCTCTCGAGGGATGAAGCAGTGCTGCGGGGTCTCTCTCCCTCTCTCGGCCAAGTTCCCTCTGCCTCTATAATACAGATTTAAAAGAAATTCTAACTTAAGTCAGAAATCAAGGAAAGTGACAGGGGCCCACGTTAGCTCAGTCAGTGGGACAAGGCCCCAGGTCCAAGTCCTCAGCTGATACATGAAAACACCTGCACAGAAGCAGCTCTGTGGTGACGGCGCGGTGCTGCAGGGTCTCTCCTCGGGACGGGGGGAGTGGGAAGGGGAGTGCAGGCAGCAGTGCAGACGGTTCAAGCGCACATTGTGCAAAGCACAGGGACCAGGGCAAGGATCCCAGTTTGAGCCCCCGGCTCTCCAACCTGCAAGGGGGCCACTTCACAGGCAGTGAAGCAGGTCTGCAGGTGTCTGTCTATCTGTCTGTCTTTCTCACTTCCTCCCTCCCTCTTCCCGACCTCTTTCAATTTCTCTCTGTCCTGTCCAACAACAACAACAGGAACAACAATAGCAATGGAAAAAAGATGGCCGCAGGAGCAGTGGATTCGTGGTACAGGCACCGAGCCCTAGTGATAACCCTGGAGGAAAAAAAAAAAAAAGAAGGAAAGAAGGAAAGAAAAAGGAAAGCTAGGCCCACCAGGAGTGGAGGAGTGGCTTCACTGGGAACAGGGCATCATGCAGGCACAGAGCCCCAGTGCCAGGTCACAAAAGAAAATAGACATGAAAAAAAAAAAAAAGGAACACAAATAATGAGAGACTTTAAAAGCTGACATCTGCCTGGTTCACCAGAAATCCTTGGGGTGGGGGGGCATCTGGAAACTGTATTTTCTGTGCATTTCTATAAACCTAAAACTGCCCCAAATATAAAGTGTTTTTAATGTGCTAAAATAGTTAGGTTCTAGTAAACTATTTTCAAGGCAGTACTTGATGGTGAGATAGAGAACAATATTAAGTACTAAAATTATTAGGGCAAAGGGAAATTTACTTCCAAACGATAAGAATCAAAATGGCACCAAACTTCTAAACAGAAATGAGTAGATAACAGCAAAGTGTCGGGTTGCCAGAAAAGTCACGCACGCACACTTTCTCTGTTTCTCTATGCAAGAACGCGTCATGACTTTGCTGACAACTCAATCCAAACAGACATGTAGACAGACAGAGAGAGAACGCAACGGCTACGCAAAATGACTTTCATGCCTGAGACTCAGAGGTTCCGGGCTCACCCCCCAGCACTACCATAAACCGGAGCTGAATACTTGCTCTGGAAAAGATAAAGGAGAAAGTAGAGGAGGGGGAGGGGAGGGGAGGGGGAGAGAGAAGAGGAGGAAAAGGAGAAGGGAAGGGAAAGGGCTAGAGAGAGAGAGAGAGAGAGATGTAAGCATATGTAATCTACAGCAAAGCACGGAGATGCAGGAGTGCCTCGAGCAGGAGCATCCAATCTACTAAACCAGAGTCATAGAAACAAGGCGGTCTGTAGCTCAGGAGAACGCTACGCACAGAGCCAAAGAAGGGCTAAAAATAAAGCTAAGGGAAAAGAACTGATGGTGTTCTTGATCCCGTGGGCAATCAGAAAAACGAAATCTAAAGCGACGCTAAGATAGTGGCCCTTCCCCACTACAGGGAAGTAAGTGCACAGCCTGGTGACAGCAGACGCTGGCACGCTACTGAAGCAGAGGGGCTGGGACTAAGCGGAAGCAGCGCGCACGGCCACCCTCGCTGACAAACGGACGCTCAGCGTCCCCCAGCGAAGCTGATGTGGGCAGGCGCCTCTGACACGCTGGCTGGGGTTTCAACCGCAGGTGAAGTAAGAAATATACAGACATACTTAAACGTGGCCAAGCGCATCCAGAAACTACAGGAGAGAAGAGGGCCAAGTGTTTCGAGAAAAGCAGAGCAGAAATGTTTGTGACCCTGCAAGCTTGCAGTCATGCATTCTCAAGTTTCAGGAAGAAGGAGATTTTCCTGACATGGAAACGCTGAGGTGTGAAGGGACTGCGGGGCCAGAAGGCAAAGGGGGAGCCTGCCACTCAGGGGGCTAGCATGGGAGAGAGGCACGGGGCCGAGACAGACGCAGAACAGCAGACGATGGAAACGGGGGCACGGCCCTGTGAGGTGGCTGCCATCCAGAGGAGCTAAGTGACTGACTCCGGTTCCATGGAGACAAATGCCGACGCTAAGATGTCTAGGGCACACACCCGGCGTGGACAATGTCTATCAAACAGCAAGACTGAAAATGAGCGGAACTTGGGAGAGATCTCGGTCCACCTGTGAAAGAAACTCAAGGCGGCACCTGTGAATGGCAGGGGAGCAGGGGAGCAGGGAGCAGGGGGCAGGGAGCAGGGGAGCAGGGGGCAGGGGGCAGGGGGCAGGGAGCAGGGGGCAGGGGAGCAGGGGAGCAGGGGGCAGGGGAGCAGGGAGCAGGGAGCAGGGAGCAGGGGGCAGGGGAGCAGGAGGCAGGGAGCAGGGGGTAGGGGAGCAGGGGGCAGGGGAGCAGGGAGCAGGGGGCAGGGGAGCAGGGGGCAGGGGAGCAGGGGGCAGGGGAGCAGGGGGCAGAGGGGCAGGGGAGCAGGGGGCAGAGGGGAGCAGGGGAGCAGGGGGCAGAAGAGCAGGGGGCAGAGGGGCAGGGGAGCAGGGGAGCAGGGGGCAGAGGGGCAGGGGAGCAGGGGGCAGGGGAGCAGGGGGCAGAGGAGCAGGGGGCAGAGGGGCAGGGGAGCAGGGGAGCAGGGGGCAGGGGGCAGAGGGGCAGGGGCGCAGGTGGCAGGGGAGCAGGAGGCGGGGGGCAGGGGACAGGGTGCAGAGGGGCAGGGGGCAGTGGAGCAGGAGGCGGGGGGGGGGCAGAGGGGCAGGGGAGCAGGAGGCGGGGGGGGGCAGAGGGGCAGGGTGCAGAGGGGCAGGGGGCACGGGAGCAGGAGGCGGGGGGGGGGCAAAGGGGCAGGCGGCAGGGGAGCAGGAGGTGGGGGCAGGGGGCAGAGGGGCAGGGTGCAGAGGGGCAGGGGGCGGGGGAGCAGGAGGCGGGGGGGGGGGCAGAGGGGCAGGGTGCAGAGGGGCAGGGGGCACGGGAGCAGGAGGCGGGGGGGGGGGCAAAGGGGCAGGCGGCAGGGGAGCAGGAGGTGGGGGCAGGGGGCAGAGGGGCAGGGTGCAGAGGGGCAGGGGGCGGGGGAGCAGGAGGCGGGGGGGGGGGGGGCAGAGGGGCAGGGTGCAGGGGAGCAGGGGAGCAGGAGGCGGAGGGGGCAGAGGGGCAGGGGAGCGAGCTGAACAGCAGCAAACAGCTTGTGCAGGTGTGGGGCCGAATCGCCCATTTGCTGTCAGGTATGTGAGGCCAACAACGCACAGCTTGGCAGGCATTGGGGGGGGGGGGGTTGCCGGGGATTGAACCCGGGGCCTCTGACGCCTCTGGTGTGGACATGGACGGTGCTGCTGACGCCACTACCTCTGTGGGGCCACGTGAAGCCCAGCGATCCCTCCAGAGGGGAGGGCTGCTGACAGGTGCCGGGGGCTACAAAGAGCCGGCCGGCAGGGGCTAAGACTGTGGCTCCCCAGTGTCTGGTCGCACCTCTGCGTGACCTCACGGCAGAAAAAGCCCCGAGACCTGAGCCCAGCTTGCGGGGTCAGCCGGACCTGCGTCTGCTGCGTCTGCCGCCCCGCTCCAGCATTTCTGTGAACACACGTCAGGTGGTCACATTACTGCAGAATGGAAGCCATCTGCTTGCCATAAGAACACACACGCAAAGATGGCTAACAGAGCTTGGAAAACCAAACGCAGCGACGATGCCTTCAGAGTTCCGCACACTGAGGCCAGGGGTCTTTCGGGAGGGCGACACCACCGACGCGACACACTGCGAGCTGACGCGGCCACAGAGGAGGCGGTGCAGGCACAGGGCGTGCCGTGCCGGGCCTCAGCCCCATCCACACAGAGAGCACCTAGCACAGCACTCAGGGACTCCACCACGGACCCGGATTCAAGCCCCCAGTCCTCACCTGTGGAGTGGGGGGGGGGGGCCTTCATGAGCACTGGAGCAATGCTGCAGGGTCTCTCTTATTCTCTCTCTCTAATTATCTTTATTTATTGGATAGACACAAGTGGTGGTGGCACTGTGTGGGTGGGGCTCTAGTGATAAGGGGGGGCATGTCAGGCACAAGGCACCGTTATCAGCCGGGGGTTGGGGAGACAGCATAATGGTTCTGCAGAGACTCTCATGCCTAAGGCACCAAAGGTCCCAGGTTCAATTCCCCCGCACCACCACCAGCCAGAGCTGAGCAGGGTTCTGGCCTCTTAATTAAAGAGAGTCGGGCAGTAGTGCAGCGGGTTAAATGCACGTGGCGAGAAGCACAAGGACCGGCGTAAGGGTCCGGGTTCGCGCCTCCAGGTCCCCCCACCTGCAGAGGAGTCGCTTCACAGGCGGTGAAGCAGGTATGCAGGTGTCTGTCTTTCTCTCCCCCTCTCTCCATTTCTCTCTGTCCTATCCAACATCACCATCATCAATAATAACTACAACAATAAAACAACAAGGGCAACAAAAGGGAATAAATAAGTATTTTTTAAAATTCTAAAAAAAAAATTAATTAAAGGGGCTGGGCGGTGGCGCACCTAGTTGAGTGCACGTTACAGTGCGCAAGGACCCAGGTTCGAGCCCCCAGTTCCCACCTGCAGGGGGAAAATTTTGCAAGTGGTAAAGCAGAGTGTCTGTCTCTCTCCCTCCCTAGCTCCCCCTTCCTCTTAATTTCTGGTTGTCTCTATCCAATAAATAGATAACTAAATAATACATTTAAAAATGTTTAAATAATTAAAAAATAGTTCAGGGGGGGCCAGGCACAGCAGGTTAAGTGCATGTGGCACGAAGTGCAAGGACTGGCAAAAGGATCCTGGTTCGAGCCCCTGGCTCCCCACCTACAGTGGAGTCACTTCACAGTTGGTGAAGCAGGTCTACAAGTGTGTCTATCTTTCTCTCCCCCTCTGTCTTCCCCTTCCTCTCTCAATTTCTCTCTGTCCTACCCAACAACAACAGCAGCAATAACAACAACAACAACAAAGACAAGAGAAACAAAATGGAAAAACAATGGTCTCCAGGAGCAGTGGATTCATGGCAGATCCCCAGTGATAACCCTGGAGGCAAAAAAAAGTTCAGTCACTGAGAACAGCCTGAGCAGGCACAAATCCAAGAGTCAAATCCGACCACATCCAGACAAGACAGAAGTAAGGTACACCCAGGGTCCAGAAAGGACTTTGCCAAGCTCAGAAGGGTAAACACAATTCAACAGCAAAGTTCTGGAACTAATTATCATGCCTCTGAAAGGGAAAGACTCGGTGAATTTAATAATCCAGAGGACAAAACAAGGCCTGATCGAATGCTCAAGCGGACAGTCCCGCCACGCCAAGCGGCTTCAACAGGTAGCCGCAGACTTCCTTAGCCACTTCCGGCCTCCTACCTGACTCACGCGTGCTAGGGACTGTCCTAGGTGTGTGAAGGTGTTCGCTTAGTGATCCTGGTTCTGTGCCCTGGGGGCAGCCTCCACCTCACCCCTCACCCACCCCCACCCCCTGCAGCCAGGGTCTGAAGACACTCTGGGAAAAGTCTGGGGATGCAGGGAGTCGCCCTGGGCTCCAGGGACATGGCCCTCTGGCAACACAGAAATAGCCAGAAATGTCAGGAGCGGCAAGCATGGGGAACCCTGCTCTGGGGAGCCGGGGGAGGGGTGCACCCTGGATTCCCTCTGTCCGCGTTCTGTCTGCTCCCGTTCCCCACCTACAGTCCAGGCTGCGGCGCATCTTAAGACACGCACCACGCCGGCTGAGCAACCCCGCAAGTGGGGCTAAACGTACCGTGAGTGTGAGGTTCGGTTTTCGATATTTTCAGAAGCTACATTTTACGACAGCAGAAGAGTCCTCCTCCCCTGCCATGTATTGCTCTGCAAAGCGCAGGCGAGGTTTCCAGTGATGTCTGATCAGCCTGCTTCCTTTCTTGTCCCCTAAGCAGCTAATCACCACTGTCTCAATTATCCCTTCCTAGTCCCAGGCCACAGTCTAAGTCATTTCATTCACCGTTTTCTCCGGAGCGCTGAGTGAGTCTGCGTCTCCCTCCCTCACAAGGTATCGTACTCACTAGCTCTGCGTTTCCCTCCAGCTCAAAATCCTCAAGCTGAGTTCTGGCATTCAAGGCCCTTTCTCAATACCTGGCCGCTCCACGTCCCGCCCCATTCTTTGTCCTGCCAGGCCCCTAAGGACATCCTGGTGCAGGAAACTGAGTTCTTGGGGACACCGACAAGCCTTCCGGCTCAGATGACCAAGTGACTCAGCTCCGCCGTAGAGCAGAGACAGGCCCTCGGCTCTGAGCACACGGCCCGTGTGGCAGCGAGAGCATCCCCCTCCCGCGCCAGTCTTCGAGGTCTTCTCATGATCGGCCGGAACTGGCAAGGAAGCGGGTGCGGTCGGCCCACAGGGCCAGCTAACTCAGATCGTGTGCGGTGTCCACCGGCCAGGAAATCCACGTGGGCACCGGCACGGGCACGTCGTGAGGCTCACGGGTGAGCTGTAAGGACGCGGTCCTCCAGTGTCTGTCAGCCTCCAAGACCGGACAGCAAACGGCCTCGACCGACAGGAAAAGGTCGCGGCAGCGACTCACGTGGGGTCGGGGAGGTGGTGCGGTGTGGGCGCGGGGCCTGAGAGCGGGGGTCACTCAGAGCAGCCCTGGGCTGCGGGTGGGCGATGGCCAGGGCCATCCT